>NC_090650.1:445766614-445824114 GCF_040937935.1 Hyperolius riggenbachi | reverse complement strand
GCAGCCAGGCAATCTGAATTGTTTAAAAGGAAATATGTCGGCCTCTGTTTTACATTTACCTCAGGTTCTCTTTATGAAGAGTGAAAAGTCCTTCCTTGTTGTGTTCAGCCAAGCGGAGGATCAGGTGATCAGTCAGGTGATCAGTCAGGTGATCTGTGAGGCTCTGATTTCCATCCCACAATTGTCAGGCTACATATGAATTCGCTCTCTTAAAGTGAACCTCCGGACTAAAAATCGACTCCGCAGCACTGAAAAGGCTTGGTGTTTCTTTAAGGGCCCATTTCCACTATCGCGAATTTGCATGCGTTTTTCGCATGCAAATTCGTATAGCAATACAAGTGAATGGGACTGTTTCCACTTGTCAGGATTCCTTTGCGTTTTTCTGTGCAGAAAAAATTTGCATGGCAGAGCCCTCAGAATTCGCATATCGCATACCGCTATGCGAATCGCATATAATGTATTTAATAGGAAATTCGCATGAAGTTCGCATAGAAACAATGGAAAAGCACACCAGCACTGCCATGGTTAAATTTGCATACATAGTCATCCATGCGAATTCGCATGAAAATTCGCATAGACCCGCATGCGAAATTCGCATCTGCATGCAAATTTTTACCGCGGCGATTCGCACCGCACAAGTGGAAATGCAGCCTAACAGTTTCACAGCATCAGAACTTTGTTTCTCTTATACAAGCCTCATTTTTAGCTGCACAGAAGAAAACTACCCCCTGCTGCTGTGCAAAGCATGATGGGATTTCTGATTTTGTTGTTCTCCTTCTGCTGTTTTGGTGCAATTTTTTTTTATTTTTTTTTAACATTTTGAATTTGACAATTGACGCCTAGTGTGTGGAGCTGGGAGGGGTAATCAGGACACAGGACAGTTGGAACTATGTCTCCTGCTCCTTGTCACCTCCTTTCAACCAAAAAGATGGCTGCCCCATGACAAAGATGGCAGCCCCCATGACAAAGATGGCAGCCCCCATGAATCACAAACATTTACCTGTTCTTTTAAAACAAAGATTATATTACCTATCTATTCTAATTAACATAACTAGTTTTACTTGATGACAGTATGTTTGTTTAGGCTGAAGTTCCCCTTTAACCACTTCGCATCCAGACCTTGTTTCCCACTTATGGACCAGAGCAGTTTTGACAGTTTAGCTATGTCCCTATTTAATCAGAAATAACTTTATCCCTACTTATGACACAGAAATGAAATATAGTTCTTTTCAAGACAAACTAGGCTTTCATTGTATGCCATTTTTTTCCCTCAAACAATTTTGTTTTCTATGAATTTTAATTGTAAAACAAGGAAACCATTAAAAAACACATTATTTCTCAGTTTTACCAATTCCAGTTTAAAAGTGCTACTGTAGATAAAAAACACACATGTTGTTTGGCTGTTCTTACCGCTTATCACAAAACTTAGATTATGTTCCTGTCACAATTCATGGTGAAGATATTTGATTCTGAAATAATGCTACAGAGTGTATTTTTCACTATGAACTGAGAAAATAAAAGTATTTTTAATGGTAAAAATCTATCTCATTAGCTCAGGAAACATATATTCCCCTTCACCAATTAGTGCTGCATCAGATAGTGCCAGAAATGTGCACAGGAGCAATGCCCAATCTTGCACAGCACTGCTTCTGCTACGAGACGTATATCTACTGACTCTGGGCTTAGATGAAGTCACAAAGAACGTATATATACTGTAGTGGTGGGTAAAGTGGTTAAAGCCCCCCTGAATGGGAACAAAAGCTGTTGCATAAAGCCCAGGATCAGGTAGATGAGGAGCCACAGCCTTGTGGTGCTGCATATTGGGGGTCCCCCTGATTTAGGGGGTACTTTAAAGCAGAAGGTATTTGTAAAAATTCGTCTTTCTGTAAGCGAGAGAGCTCTCCCATAATGCACCACTGCTAAATATGCAAATCATCCCTCTATGTTCCTGAAAGCTAGCCACGCCTCCAGAGCCGCTGCAGTGCGCAGTGTGCCTGTGTGATGTGTTCCTAAAGCCTCATCTACACTTTACAATTTTCCGTCACATAGATGGATCTATTAGATCATTTCCAACCGGTCCAATCGGATTGTGTTATGCTGGGCGTACACTGCCCGATTCTCCCGCCCAATCGATTCCCCGCTCGATTCCGTGGGCGACTCTTATCTTCCGCTCGTTTTTCTTATCTTTTCCCATTGTTCTCCATGCAGAATCCAGCGGGGAAACGATCGGGCGGCAGATCAGATATGTCGGAAATTATCTATCGAGCCATCTAAATGGCTCACAATTCAGCGGTGTATTCCCAGCATTAGATTTTGCAATAGATTTTGGGTACTTATCAAAGCAAAATCTATTGCAGAATTGATCTGAAACACTTTGGGCTTGATTCACAAAGCGGTGCAGACTGTTAGCACGCCTGTGAAAACCCCCTTAGCACGTCTAAACCAGCTTTTCGCGCGCAAAACTTTATGCGCGTAAAACTTTACACGCGTACTGCCCAGAGCGCAGTGCCCATTAAAACCTATGGGACTTAGCGCGCGTATAGGAGTTTGCGCGCGCAAAACATTGCGTGCGGTACTTAGCGCGCCATCTGATTGAGAAAACCGGTGCTAACCTACTTAGCACCCTGGTTAGTGCGCCTAAAGACTTTAGACGTGCTAAGTAGGTTAGCACCGCTTTGTGAATCAAGCCGTTTGGACATCTACACACGATGCAATTTCTTATTAGATCTATCTAATAGATCCGTCTATCGGATGGAAAATTGTACCGTGTAGATGAGGCTTAATACAGAGCCACACTAATTCCGCATGCATGCAGCTGTTCCGCATCACTGTGTAATAAATATTAAAGATAAATCTGATTTTATATTGCAGAGAGAACAAGTACACAATATAATTCTAGTTGCACATTTTTCTGTGAAATGCGATAATATAAACCTGCGAGTAGGTAAGGATTAAGGGCCCCGGGCTGAACGCTCCGGCAGGATAGCCCGGTTGTCGCGTCCTCGGGCCTCAGGCTGATCTCTCCGGCAGGATAGCCCGGTAGTCATGTCCGTGGGCCCCAGGCTGATCTCTCCGGCAGGATAGCCCGGTAGTCATGTCCGTGGGCCTCAGGCTGAACTCTCCGGCAGGATAGCTGGGTAGTCGTGTCCGTGGGCCCCAGGCTGAACCCTCCGGCAGGATAGCTGGGTAGTCGTGTCCGTGGGCCCCAGGCTGAACCCTCCGGCAGGATAGCCCGGTAGTCGTGTCTGCGGGCCCCGGGCTGAACCCTCTGGTAGGATAGCCCGGTAGTCGCTTCCGCGGGCCCTAGGCTGATCTCTCCGGCAGGATAGCCTTGTAGTCGCATCCGCGGTGACTCAGCGACAAGTTTGGAAATCATTTGTGTGCTTACAGTAAGCGGAGTAATTACAGGTGGAGTCAGTGCTGTGGGGCAATACATGTCAGATATTGGTACAAACACATAATAAACATTACGTCTCTGGTCACAACGGCAGTGCGGGATTGCCTTCCATGCGGGCGGGGTAAAAGCTAATAGCCCCCCAGTACAAAGCTTTACCAACATCACTATTGCACTGACTCCTCCCCCTACCCAGCTCCACCCCCACCCCCAATACAAAGCTTTGCCAACGTCGCTATTGCACTGGCTCCACCCCCAATACAAAGCTATGTCACTGTCACACTGCCTCCTCACCCTCCCCCAGCTCCACCCCCAGTACAAAGCTTTGCCAATGTCGCTATTGCACTGACTCCTCCCCAGATCTACCCCCAATACAAAGCTATGCCAGCATCGCTGTCACACTGCCCCAGCTCCACACCCAATACAAAGCTATGCCAACGTCACTATTGCACAGATGTCCCCCAGCACCACCCCTAATACAAATGCTTTTGCCCGCAGCTCCACCCCCTGTAGCATTTATAGTCGCATAGTTTTTTTTTTTTTCTTAGATTGTGATTAGTTGAGGTCCGGGGAGATTTAGCGAGCAGTTTGTAGAGTTGTGCCCCAACATCACTGGTGTCCCCTCCAGCTGTGTGCAAGAACCCATCCCCCTGACCATTGTCCCTGCGTCACTTCAGCATGGTACTACTCCCCCTCCTCTCTCCGCAGAGCATGCCCTCAGCTGGTAGCCCAGCACTGTCTGTACAGCCCTCATCACTAACTCCTGCCCAATGTCCCTGTGTCACTTCAGCATGGTACTACTCCCCCTCCTCTCTCCGCAGAGCATGCCCTCAGCTGGTAGCCCAGCACTGTCTGTACAGCCCTCATCACTTACTCCTGCCCAATGTCCCTGCGTCACTTCAGCATGGTACTACTCCCCCTCCTCTCTCTGCAGAGCATGCCCTCAGCTGGGAGCCCGCCACTGTCTGTACAGCCCTCATCACTAACTCCTGCCCAATGTCCCTGCGTCACTTCAGCATGGTACTACTCCCCCTCCCCCCTCCTCTCTCCGCAGAGCATGCCCTCAGCTGGGAGCCCACCACTGTCTGTACAGCCCTCATCACTAACTCCTGCCCAATGTCCCTGCGTCACTTCAGCATGGTACTACTCCCCCTCCTCTCTCCGCAGAGCATGCCCTCAGCTGGGAGCCCAGCACTGTCTGTACAGCCCTCATCACTTACTCCTGCCCAATGTCCCTGCGTCACTTCAGCATGGTACTACTCCCCCCTCCTCTCTCCGCAGAGCATACCCTCAGCTGGGAGCCCGCCACTGTCTGTACAGCCCTCATCACTAACTCCTGCCCAATGTCCCTGCGTCACCTCAGCATGGTACTACTCCCCCTCCTCTCTCCGCAGAGCATGCCCTCAGCTGGGAGCCCGCCACTGTCTGTACAGCCCTCATCACTAACTCCTGCCCAATGTCCCTGCGTCACTTCAGCATGGTACTACTCCCCCTCCCCCCTCCTCTCTCCGCAGAGCATGCCCTCAGCTGGGAGCCCAGCACTGTCTGTACAGCCCTCATCACTAACTCCTGCCCAATGTCCCTGCATCACTTCAGCATGGTACTACTCCCCCCTCCCCCCTCCTCTCTCCGCAGAGCATGCCCTCAGCTGAGAGCCCAGCACTGTCTGTACAGCCCTCATCACTCCTGCCCAATGTCCCTGCGTCACTTCAGCATGGTACTACTCCCCCTCCTCTCTCTGCAGAGCATGCCCTCAGCTGGTAGCCCAGCACTGTCTGTACAGCCCTCATCACTAACTCCTGCCCAATGTCCCTGCGTCACTTCAGCATGGTACTACTCCCCCCCCCCCCCCCCCCCCTCCTCTCTCCACAGAGCATGCCCTCAGCTGGGAGCCCGCCATTGTCTGTACAGCCCTCATCACTAACTCCTGCCCAATGTCCCTGCGTCACTTCAGCATGGTACTACTCCCCCTCCTCTCTCCGCAGAGCATGCCCTCAGCTGAGAGCCCAGCACTGTCTGTACAGCCCTCATCACTAACTCCTGCCCAATGTCCCTGCGTCACTTCAGCATGGTACTACTCCCCCTCCTCTCTCTGCAGAGCATGCCCTCAGCTGGGAGCCCGCCATTGTCTGTACAGCCCTCATCACTAACTCCTGCCCAATGTCCCTGCGTCACTTCAGCATGGTACTACTCCCCCTCCCCCCTCCTCTCTCTGCAGAGCATGCCCTCAGCTGGTAGCCCACCACTGTCTGTACAGCCCTCATCACTAACTCCTGCCCAATGTCCCTGCGTCACTTCAGCATGGTACTACTCCCCCTCCTCTCTCCGCAGAGCATGCCCTCAGCTGGGAGCCCAGCACTGTCTGTACAGCCCTCATCACTAACTCCTGCCCAATGTCCCTGCGTCACTTCAGCATGGTACTACTCCCCCTCCCCCCTCCACTCTCCGCAGAGCATGCCCTCAGCTGAGAGCCCAGCACTGTCTGTACAGCCCTCATCACTCCTGCCCAATGTCCCTGCGTCACTTCAGCATGGTACTACTCCCCCTCCTCTCTCTGCAGAGCATGCCCTCAGCTGGGAGCCCGCCACTGTCTGTACAGCCCTCATCACTAACTCCTGCCCAATGTCCCTGCGTCACTTCAGCATGGTACTACTCCCCCTCCTCTCTCCGCAGAGCATGCCCTCAGCTGGTAGCCCAGCACTGTCTGTACAGCCCTCATCACTAACTCCTGCCCAATGTCCCTGCGTCACTTCAGCATGGTACTACTCCCCCTCCCCCCTCCTCTCTCCGCAGAGCATGCCCTCAGCTGGGAGCCCAGCACTGTCTGTACAGCCCTCATCACTAACTCCTGCCCAATGTCCCTGCGTCACTTCAGCATGGTACTACTCCCCCTCCTCCTCTCCGCAGAGCATGCCCTCAGTTGGGAGCCCAGCACTGTCTGTACAGCCCTCATCACTAACTCCTGCCCAATGTCCCTGCGTCACTTCAGCATGGTACTACTCCCCCCTCCTCTCTCCGCAGAGCATGCCCTCAGTTGGGAGCCCAGCACTGTCTGTACAGCCCTCATCACTAACTCCTGCCCAATGTCCCTGCGTCACCTCAGCATGGTACTACTCCCCCTCCTCTCTCTGCAGAGCATGCCCTCAGCTGGGAGCCCAGCACTGTCTGTACAGCCCTCATCACTTACTCCTGCCCAATGTCCCTGCGTCACTTCAGCATGGTACTACTCCCCCTCCTCTCTCTGCAGAGCATGCCCTCAGCTGGGAGCCCGCCATTGTCTGTACAGCCCTCATCACTAACTCCTGCCCAATGTCCCTGCGTCACCTCAGCATGGTACTACTCCCCCTCCCCCCTCCTCTCTCCGCAGAGCATGCCCTCAGCTGAGAGCCCAGCACTGTCTGTACAGCCCTCATCACTCCTGCCCAATGTCCCTGCGTCACTTCAGCATGGTACTACTCCCCCCTCCTCTCTCCGCAGAGCATGCCCTCAGCTGGGAGCCCGCCACTGTCTGTACAGCCCTCATCACTCAACTCCTGCCCAATGTCCCTGCGTCACTTCAGCATGGTACTACTCCCCCTCCTCTCTCCGCAGAGCATGCTCTCAGCTGGTAGCCCGCCATTGTCTGTACAACACTCATCACTAACTCCTGCCCAATGTCCCTGCGTCACCTCAGCATGGTACTACTCCCCCTCCCCCCTCCTCTCTCCGCAGAGCATGCCCTCAGCTGGGAGCCCGCCACTGTCTGTACAGCCCTCATCACTAACTCCTGCCCAATGTCCCTGCGTCACTTGAGCATGGTACTACTCCCCCTCCTCTCTCCGCAGAGCATGCCCTCAGCTGGTAGCCCAGCACTGTCTGTACAGCCCTCATCACTAACTCCTGCCCAATGTCCCTGCGTCACTTCAGCATGGTACTACTCCCCCCCTCCTCTCTCCGCAGAGCATGCCCTCAGCTGGGAGCCCACCACTGTCTGTACAACACTCATCACTAACTCCTGCCCAATGTCCCTGCGTCACCTCAGCATGGTACTACTCCCCCTCCCCCTCCTCTCTCCGCAGAGCATGCCCTCAGCTGGTAGCCCAGCACTGTCTGTACAGCCCTCATCACTAACTCCTGCCCAATGTCCCTGCGTCACCTCAGCATGGTACTACTCCCCCTCCCCCCTCCTCTCTCCGCAGAGCATGCCCTCAGCTGGGAGCCCATCACTGTCTGTACAGCCCTCATCACTTACTCCTGCCCAATGTCCCTGCGTCACTTCAGCATGGTACTACTCCCCCTCCCCCCTCCTCTCTCCGCAGAGCATGCCCTCAGCTGGGAGCCCACCATTGTCTGTACAGCCCTCATCACTAACTCCTGCCCAATGTCCCTGCGTCACTTCAGCATGGTACTACTCCCCCTCCTCTCTCTGCAGAGCATGCCCTCAGCTGGGAGCCCGCCACTGTCTGTACAGCCCTCATCACTCAACTCCTGCCCAATGTCCCTGCATCACTTCAGCATGGTACTACTCCCCCTCCTCTCTCCGCAGAGCATGCCCTCAGCTGGGAGCCCGCCACTGTCTGTACAGCCCTCATCACTCAACTCCTGCCCAATGTCCCTGCGTCACTTCAGCATGGTACTACTCCCCCCTCCTCTCTCCGCAGAGCATGCCCTCAGCTGGGAGCCTGCCACTGTCTGTACAGCCCTCATCACTAACTCCTGCCCAATGTCCCTGCGTCACTTCAGCATGGTACTACTCCCCCTCCTCTCTCCGCAGAGCATGCCCTCAGCTGGGAGCCCGCCACTGTCTGTACAGCCCTCATCACTCAACTCCTGCCCAATGTCGCTGCGTCACTTCAGCATGGTACTACTCCCCCTCCTCTCTCCGCAGAGCATGCCCTCAGCTGGGAGCCCGCCACTGTCTGTACAGCCCTCATCACTCAACTCCTGCCCAATGTCCCTGCGTCACTTCAGCATGGTACTACTCCCCCCTCCTCTCTCCGCAGAGCATGCCCTCAGCTGGGAGCCCGCCACTGTCTGTACAGCCCTCATCACTCAACTCCTGCCCAATGTCCCTGCGTCACTTCAGCATGGTACTACTCCCCCCTCCTCTCTCCGCAGAGCATGCCCTCAGCTGGGAGCCCGCCACTGTCTGTACAGCCCTCATCACTAACTCCTGCCCAATGTCCCTGCGTCACTTCAGCATGGTACTACTCCCCCCTCCTCTCTCCGCAGAGCATGCCCTCAGCTGGGAGCCCAGCACTGTCTGTACAGCCCTCATCACTCAACTCCTGCCCAATGTCCCTGCGTCACCTCAGTATGGTACTACTCCCCCTCCTCTCTCTGCAGAGCATGCCCTCAGCTGGGAGCCCGCCACTGTCTGTACAGCCCTCATCACTAACTCCTGCCCAATGTCCCTGCGTCACTTCAGCATGGTACTACTCCCCCCTCCTCTCTCCGCAGAGCATGCCCTCAGCTGGGAGCCCAGCACTGTCTGTACAGCCCTCATCACTAACTCCTGCCCAATGTCCCTGCGTCACTTCAGCATGGTACTACTCCCCCCTCCTCTCTCCGCAGAGCATGCCCTCAGCTGGGAGCCCAGCACTGTCTGTACAGCCCTCATCACTCAACTCCTGCCCAATGTCCCTGCGTCACTTCAGCATGGTACTACTCCCCCTCCTCTCTCCGCAGAGCATGCCCTCAGCTGGGAGCCCGCCACTGTCTGTACAGCCCTCATCACTCAACTCCTGCCCAATGTCCCTGCGTCACTTCAGCATGGTACTACTCCCCCTCCTCTCTCCGCAGAGCATGCCCTCAGCTGGGAGCCCGCCACTGTCTGTACAGCCCTCATCACTAACTCCTGCCCAATGTCCCTGCGTCACTTCAGCATGGTACTACTTCCCCTCCCCCCTCCTCTCTCCGCAGAGCATGCCCTCAGCTGGGAGCCCAGCACTGTCTGTACAGCCCTCATCACTAACTCCTGCCCAATGTCCCTGCGTCACTTCAGCATGGTACTACTCCCCCTCCTCTCTCCGCAGAGCATGCCCTCAGCTGGGAGCCCGCCACTGTCTGTACAGCCCTCATCACTAACTCCTGCCTAAGGGCAAGTGCACAACAAAATCACTATTGCTAGCACTAAGCGATTTGCAATAGCCTTTTTGTGAATCGATTTTCAGAGCGATTTGAATGAATGAGCGTTTTTGCACATTCATTCCAGCTAAATCGCTCCAAAAAATGCTACATGCAGCGCGTTCGGGATTTTAGAAAAATCATAACACTGCTGTGGGAACACCTCATAGGGTAACATTAGCCAAGCGCTTTTCAAAGCTCTGGCGTTCTGAAAAGCGATCAGAAGTGCTCTTGGTGTCCACCAGCCGTAACACCAACCCTAAAGAGAAACCGTGACCAAGATTGAAGTTCATCCCAATCAGTAGCCGATACCCCTTTTTACATGAGAAATCTATTCCTTTTCACCAACAGACCATCAGGGGGTGCTGTATGGCTATTGTGGTGAAACCCCTCCCACAAGAAACTCTTGAGGACCATGGTCCTGGCAGTTTCCTGTCTGTGAACCTTGCTGCATTGTGGGAAATAGCTGTTTACAGCAGTTTTCAACTGCCAAAAAAGCATGCAGCACCTACATCACCTGCCAACAGTAAAAATGTCACCATGTAATAAATGTCAGAATGTAAATCAGGGATTTAAAAGATTTTACAATGGGCAAACACTGACTAAATCATGTATACATAATTATTGTAAAAATGAAGCACTTTTTTATTACATTATTTTCACTGGAGTTCCTCTTTAAAGAGTAACTGTTAGCCCCAAAAATGAAATTTAAATCTCTATTGCAATGTTTTATTTACTTAGTAAGGGAGCCAAAAAGACAATGCAGAAGTTAAAAAGCAATCTAATTTTTTTACTATGTAGCCTTTTCCCCAAGCTCCGGATGCAAAGCCGCATATCAGATACTGCTGAGCATGCCCATGTCTGCCCGACCCCCTCTCCCCCCCAGGACCAGGTGCCGATATATTCTCACCACCAAACAGCTGACACGGAGAGAGAGCGGGAGCGGAGTACATCTACACACTTCCAGCGCCGCCACCGCAGAGCCGCCGCCGAGTCACTCTCTCCTGCTCGTGATTCTCTCACATGTGACTCGGCGGCGGCTCTGCGGTGGCGGCGCTAGAAGTGTGTAGATGTACTCCGCTCCCGCTCTCTCTCCGTGTCAGCTGTTTGGTGGTGAGAATATATCGGAACCTGGTCCTGGGGGGGAGAGGGGGGTCGGGCAGACATGGGCACCTGGTCCTGGGGGGGAGAGGGGGGTCGGGCAGACATGGGCACCTGGTCCTGGGGGGGAGAGGGGGGTCGGGCAGACATGGGCATGTTCTGCATGCTAAGCAGTATCTGATATGCGGCTTTGCGTCCGGAGCTTGGGGAAAAGGCTACATAGTAAAAAAAATTAGATTGCTTTTTAACTTCTGCATTGCCTTTTTGGCTCCCTTACAAAGTAAATAAAACATTGCAATAATTTCATTTTTGGGGCTAACAGTTACTCTTTAAGGGCCTGTTTCCACTACACGCAGATTCTGCATGCAGAAAACTGACTCCAATGAATGCCTATGGGAAATCTGCATCAGAAAAATTGCGTTCAGTGGAAACAGGCCCATAGGCATTCATTGGAGTCAGTTTTCTGCATGCAGAATCTGCGTGTAGTGGAAACAGGCCCTAAGGGCTGTTTTTTTACCATACGCAATTTACTGCATTTTGTAATCCCTCTCCGATCCCACGCAAAATGCAAGGATAACTTTAAAGTGAAGAAAGTAGCGAGAAAATGGCAAGAACCCTTTTATAGCCCTGCCTGATCACTAACATCCTGCAGGCTGCATTTCTTCTGTGTTTTTGTGTGACCAGCAGCCAGAGAAAATCAAAATAGCCAGAAAATTGCATTACCATTTTCAGTATAAACCAGCACTAGGTTGTGAAGTGTGACTCCAGATTAGTTCCTTTAGAACAAGGACAGAAAAATTCCCAGAATGGGATGAAAGACGCAGTGTGTCTGTCTGTCCTCCTGTCTGTCTTCCTTGTCTGTCTGTCTCTGTCTGTCTGTCTTTCTTCCTGTTTTGTCTGCTGTCTCTTTCCCTCTGTCTCTCTGTCTGTCTGTGTCTTCCTGTCTGTCGGATCATCTTTAATCTCACGTGTCTTCCTGAGAATGTTTATTTTTTTTTAACCAATAATAACAAATGTTTTCAATCGTTCTTTGGAATGTTGTGCTGCACTGTACCGTTATCAATCCTCTGTACAATCGTGTCCACGTGACAGCCTGTAGGGAATTGGAGGCTGCACGACGTCACCTCCCGTGTCCCCAGCCGCACCGTACTACTGACATAATGTCACACATTGTCACCATCTGCTGGTGGCATGGCTCCAGATGGCTGGACAGGCAGGGAGGGAGCGGAGGGGACCAGACCGGACAGCATTACAGGACAATTCCTCAGTGTCATTTCTCTAATCAGCATTTCATGAGTACAACATTGGCTATTAGTACCTGTTTTACGCTTCTTCTGAGCCTTCAAAAACTCTGAATAATTAGGGAATTAGAGAAGTAAGAGGCCAATCCTGTTCTCGTTGTACACAAACTACTGCGCCTTCAGGGACAACTCTGTCCAGGTCATCAAGGTCACCATCCATCGGGCTTATTGACCAGCGATGAATTAGCCTACCACCAAGAGGTGGAGGATATCTGCAACTGGTGTAAGGCAAACAAGCTTGTCCTAAACACTGCTAAAACTGCGAACTGAACCCCCTCCGCTCCTAATCAGAGGCACAGAGGTCGCCAGAGTTCCGTATGCCCGCTTCCTGGGCACCAAAAGCTCCTGCAATGTGATCGATTGCTGTAATTGTGGCCTATTTGTCCCAGGCAGTAGGGGGCAGATGTGGGAAAACTGCAGAAACTGTCCATACACTTTTTAAAATATAAATATCTCGCTCTTCCTCTGCTGCTCCTCTCGGTGAGGATCTTCATTGGCTGCCAGCTCCAACTTACAAAGCCCTCCATAGTCTCTCTCCCCCGTACATCTCAATCATTTCCAGATACCAACCCAACCGTAATCTCAGATCTGCACAGGACCTTCTATCGTCCTCCTAGAATTACCTGCTCGCATTAACGTATACAGGATTTCTCAGGTGCTTCACCCCTCCTCTGGAATTCCCTATCACATCAGTCACTCTCCAACCTTTGCTATTTTTAAATGCTCTCTCAAAACTTACTTCCCGACAAGCGTACACCCTACCTTAGGCCACTTCCCCTTTGACCCCTGGCCAAGTTGCACTCCTACTAGATAACCTAAAACACACACTGCCTCTAGGTATGCTTATTGTACACTACCCCACCTCTTGTCGTCGCGCCCCCCCCCCCCCCCATTCCTTTAGATTGTAAGCTTACAAGGCAAGGCTCCCTCACCCTTTTGTGTCTTGGAATGTGTTATACATTTAATTCATTGTGTTACTTTTGTCTCTGTCATTACCAGTTCTGTTTTTTGCACCATTGTCTATAATTGGTGTTTACCCTTGTCTGTATCATTATATACACCATGTTTGTTTCTTGTACAGCACCACCGAATATGTTGGTGCTTTATAAATCAATATTAATATATATTATAATAATAATATAATACATTACGAGATAAAAAGAAAGATCTGTGATATCGGGTCCTGATTTCAGCTTTGCAGAGTGACAGATGAGCTGAACCTGCTCTGCTGGGAAGTCTGTCATGTATTCCAGAGGCGGAGCTTTTCCTCAATACTCACCTCTGAGCAGCACAGGTCTGT
The DNA here is from genome assembly GCF_040937935.1 of Hyperolius riggenbachi. Taxonomy (NCBI): domain Eukaryota; kingdom Metazoa; phylum Chordata; class Amphibia; order Anura; family Hyperoliidae; genus Hyperolius; species Hyperolius riggenbachi. The sequence goes on along the minus strand of NC_090650.1, from coordinate 445,810,913 downwards.
CTGTGTATTCCAGAGGTGGAGCTCTCCCTCAGTACTCACCTCTGAGCAGCACAGGTCTGTCTGTTGTGTATTCCAGAGGCGGAGCTCTCTCTCAATACTTACCTCTGAGCAGCACAGGTCTGTCTATCATGTATTCCAGAGGCAGAGCTCTCCCTCAGTACTCACCTCTGAGCAGCACAGGTCTGTCTATCATGTATTCCAGAGGCGGATCTTTCTCTCAATACTTACCTCTGAGCAGCACAGGTCTGTCTGTATTCCAGAAGCAGAGCTCTCCCTCAAAACTTACCTCTGAGCAGCACAGGTCTGTCTGTCATGTGTTCCAGAGGCAGAGCTTTCCCTCAATACTCACCTTTGAGCAGCACAGGTCTGTCTGTCATGTGTTCCAGAGGCGGAGCTTTCCCTCAATACTCACCTTTGAGCAGCACAGGTCTGTCTGTCGTGTTCCAGAGGCAGAGCTCTCCCTCAATACTCACCTCTGAGCAGCACAGGTCTGTCTGTGTATTCCAGAGGCGGAGCTCTCTCTCAATACTCACCTCTGAGCAGCACAAGTCTGTCTGTGTATTGCAGAGGCAGAGCTCTCCCTCAATACTCACCTCTGAGCAGCACAGGTCTGTCTGTGTATTCCAGAGGCGGAGCTCTCCCTCAATACTCACCTCTGAGCAGCACAGGTCTGTGTGTATTCCAGAGGCGGAGCTCTCTCTCAATACTCACCTCTGAGCAGCACAGGTCTGTCTGTGTATTCCAGAGGCGGAGCTCTCTCTCAATACTCACCTCTGAGCAGCACAGGTCTGTCTGTGTATTCCAGAGGCGGAGCTCTCTCTCAATACTCACCTCTGAGCAGCACAAGTCTGTCTGTGTATTGCAGAGGCAGAGCTCTCCCTCAATACTCACCTCTGAGCAGCACAGGTCTGTCTGTGTATTCCAGAGGCGGAGCTCTCCCTCAATACTCACCTCTGAGCAGCACAGGTCTGTGTGTATTCCAGAGGCGGAGCTCACCCTCAATACTCACCTCTGAGCAGCACAGGTCTGTCTGTTGTGTATTCCAGAGGCGGAGCTCTCCCTCAATACTCACCTCTGAGGAGCACAGGTCTGTCTGTTGTGTATTCCAGAGGCGGAGCTCTCCCTCAATACTCACCTCTGAGCTGCACAGGTCTGTCTGTGTATTCCAGAGGCGGAGCTCTCCCTCAATACTCACCTCTGAGCAGCACAGGTCTGTCTGTGTATTCCAGAGGCGGAGCTCTCTCTCAATACTCACCTCTGAGCAGCACAGGTCTGTCTGTGTATTCCAGAGGCGGAGCTCTCTCTCAATACTCACCTCTGAGCAGCACAGGTCTGTCTGTGTATTCCAGAGGTGGAGCTCTCTCTCAATACTCACCTTTGAGCAGCACAGGTCTGTCTGTGTATTCCAGAGGCGGAGCTCTCCCGCAATACTCACCTCTGAGCAGCACAGGTCTGTCTGTCATGTATTCCAGAGGCGGAGCTCACCCTCAATACTCACCTCTGAGCAGCACAGGTCTGTCTGTGTATTCCAGAAGCGGAGCTCTCCCTCAATACCTCTGAGCAGCACAGGTCTGTCTGTGTATTCCAGAGTCGGAGCTCTTCCTCAATACTCACCTTTGAGCAGCACAGGTCTGTCTGTGTATTCCAGAGTCGGAGCTCTTCCTCAATACTCACCTCTGAGCAGCACAGGTCTGTCTGTGTATTCCAGAGGTGGAGCTCTCTCTCAATACTCACCTTTGAGCAGCACAGGTCTGTGTGTATTCCAGAGGCGGAGCTCTCCCGCAATACTCACCTCTGAGCAGCACAGGTCTGTCTGTCATGTATTCCAGAGGCGGAGCTCACCCTCAATACTCACCTCTGAGCAGCACAGGTCTGTCTGTGTATTCCAGAAGCGGAGCTCTCCCTCAATACCTCTGAGCAGCACAGGTCTGTCTGTGTATTCCAGAGTCGGAGCTCTTCCTCAATACTCACCTCTGAGCAGCACAGGTCTGTCTGTGTATTCCAGAGGTGGAGCTCTCTCTCAATACTCACCTTTGAGCAGCACAGGTCTGTGTGTATTCCAGAGGCGGAGCTCTCCCTCAGTACTCACCTCTGAGCAGCACAGGTCTGTCTGTGTATTCCAGAGGCGGAGCTCTTCCTCAGTACTCCCCTCTGAGCAGCACAGGTCTGTCTATCATGTATTCCAGAGGCGGAGCTCTTCCTCAATATTCACCTTTGAGCAGCACAGGTCTGTCTGTTGTGTATTCCAGAGGCGGAGCTCTCCCTCAATACTCACCTCTGAGCTGCACAGGTCTGTCTGTGTATTCCAGAGGCGGAGCTCTCCCTCAATACTCACCTCAGAGCAGCACAGGTCTGTCATGTATTCCAGAGGCGGAGCTCTCCCTCAATACTCACCTCTGAGCAGCAAAGGTCTGTCTGTGTATTCCAGAGGCGGAGCTCACCCTCAATACTCACCTCAGAGCAGCACAGGTCTGTCATGTATTCCAGAGGCAGAGCTCTTCTTCAATACTCACCTCTGAGCAGCACAGGTCTGGCCTGTGAGTACTGCCTCTGAGCCCTGCAGTAACTCTATACTGTACACAGATAACAGGCAGGCCTACGCATGGCGAGATCGCTCCTACGTGTTGAGCAATGTTTGTTGTGTCTATCAGCTTTATTCCTGCAGGTTCAGGTACAGGAAGTCCGCTGTGCGACCAGGCAAGAGTTTCCCTCGTACAATAGAGCGCCCCGAGGGAAGGGACGTGCTGCCATTGTTGTGTCTCCATAGCGACGGCGTTCACTGCAGGTCGCGCCTTCTCTGTTTACCCCGGAGGCACGTGCGCGTGACTCCTCTGCTGGTTAACCCTTCGTGCGCCGCTGCCAGAGAGGGTGGAGGAATCCACCTGCGGCGATCTCCACAATCGTCTCCGCGCGCGTGTCAATTACAGCCTCAGGAGGAAGATTGTGATCTACAGGTGAAACCGAAACATTAGAATGTCGTGCAATCGTCCATTTATGTCAGTCATTCAACATAAAAGCTGAAGCTAAACTATGAAATAGGAACCCTTTGCAGGTGTTTTGGGTGAATCGGCTGATTAGAGTCGGACACCCTGAGGCGAGAATATGGAACCTTTCCACAATATTCTAATGGGCTGAGATTTTGGGGTTCCCATAATAAAACCCTAATGTCTCTGCGTCCCGTGTCCCTATGTGTGTCCCAGGGGCGCAGAGACATTGAGGGAGAGTGACGCCAGCGATGGCGGGCGCGTCGTGCACAAGTGCGGCGGAAATGTGTATGCGCGCCGTGCACATGTGCAGTGACAGACCTCGCCCGTTTTTAAACGAGCTTAGGTCCACTAGTCCTTTATAATAAAACCCCTGTGTCCCTGTGTCCCTGCTTCCAGACCTGACAGTTTCCTGTCTGAGAACCTCAGTGCATTGTGGGAAATAACAGCTTTTTCCAACTGCCAAGCAGGCAACATCACCCTCATACTGCAGACAGCGGTGGGGGACGGGCGAGCGGGACGCTTCTGTGCGCTTGGTGTGGGGGGGGGGGGGGGGAGGTGTAGCAGCCTTGGCCTAGCGCCCGGTTTTTAACGGACGGGCCTTTTTACTAGTAACAAAGGCTTGGAATATTTCGCTTTGCATGTAATGAGCAAATAATTTCATGTATTAGTTTACCCTTTTAAAGGACAACTGTAATGAGAAGACTATGGAGGCTGCCATATTTATCTCCTCTTAAACAATACCAGTTGCGCGGCAGCCCTGATGGTTTATTTGTCTGCAGTAGTGTCTGAATCACACCTGAAACAAGCATGCAGCTAATCTTGTCAGATCTGACCATAATGTCAGAAACGCCTGATCTGCTGCATGCTTGTTCAGGGGCTGTAGCTAAAAGTATCAGAGGAAGAGGATCAGCAGGACAGCCAGGCAGCTGGTATAGCTTAAAAGGAAAGTCCATCTCCTCATGGGGTATTCTCAGGGTTTCCTTTGTTCTCAAAAGCATTTCCTGAACAGCAGTTGCTAAGTCTGACGACATAGTGTGCAAGTGAGTAGGGAGGCTGGCTGGTATCGTTTGGCGGTTACACTGCCCTGCTTTCAAAAACTGAGAAAACCCTGAGAATCGCCCATGAGGAGATGGACTAATATAAAGCCTGTCAGTTCTGTAAGTTTTTTTACTGCTTATTTTTTTTAGATAGATTGGTTCTTTAAGAAGTTTCTAGTTCATAGATGTGGAGTTAGCTCCTCTGGATGTAGGTTGGAGGGGGTGAAGGACCAGTGGGTGAAAGACGTGCAGAATCCGCCCCTTGGAGTGGAGAGGACAGTTGATCACAAATCCCTCAAAGGATTCGCACCATGTAAACTTACAAGTCTTTACTGAAAAGTGAAAGCTAGTGGTGCCGGGTCTCCATGACGGCAACGCACGACGTTTCAGCTGACGATCTCTTCCTCAGGCTGTCGCACACTGGAACCTTAGATGGTGCAGAACCTTCTTTAGCTTATCTGGATGGAGCTGCAAGACGTAAGCTGACCCCAGAATAGGCGGAAGGAGGGTGGGAACAGGAGATAAAGAGTCAGGGTCGCCTTCCACAGAGACACAAGCTGACCTCCAAGGTCCATCAGTCTCTGGTTGCTTCCTTTGTTGCTTTCTAGGCCTGTGAAGGAAGATCCAGGAGGACTCCACTGCTGAAGGAAAAACCTAAACATGCCAGATTGGAATTTGCTAAAATGCATATCGCAGTTTTTTTCCAGCCGGGTGGCATGAAAAAGTAGCCGGGTGGGGCACGATGGGGGGAATCCGGGGGCGGAGCTTCTCTGCGAATCTGCTTACCGCATAGTAGGAGGATGCGGAGATGTGCTGATGACCGCTGGGTGGTCACCGAAAATCCTGGGGAGAACAATGTATCGGCAATCGCTTTGCTCCAGTTTAGACAAAACTGGAGCTTTCTGAAAGTTCACATCAGTTCTATTTTCACAGGGGAAAAAAAATAGTCCATGCCTACTGTGAGACCTGGCGGAGGCCTGCCAAAGAAAAGCACTCCATGCCTACTGTGAGACCTGGCGGAGACTTGCCAAAGAATGTCTTGGGGCCAGTTTGCTGCATTTGGCACAGGATGACTTGACTCTGCTGGAAGACTATTGGGACATTCCAGGGAAAGCCCCATACACACACTAGATGAATCTTGACTGAGGAGGTCGATAACGAGCTCCTCTGCTGAGGATCCAGCGTGTGGCAGTCAACTCTTGTCTCCGCTTTTGTAAAGGTTTATACTGTGTTTTTCTCCTGGCGGACTCCAGAGCTGCAGCCACTAGGAGGCGATCCATGGGCAGTAGCAGCGTTAGGGAGTCTTATGGCCCATACTCACGGGCAGCAAAAGTGGCCTGTCGCCAGCACACGTGAGCGTGTGGGCGACAGGCCGGCGACAGCTCCTCGCCAGGTCCCTCCGCGTACACACGCGGAAGAGGGACCAGCGGCGCGACGGAAGCCGACGTTCCTCCTCCCCCCCGCCGGAAGCTCCGCATACCTCAATGGAGGTTGCTGTCGCTAGTCCGCGTACTCACGCCGACTAGCGACAGTTGCGGCGGAGGTGCGGCGGCGACTGTCGCCAGGCGATTGAAACTTTCAATCGCCTGGCGACATCAGCGACGGGCGACAGTTCGGGGTGCGCGCCCGTGCGACGGCCCATGCTCGCGTGTTGCGGCGACAATTGTAGCCCATGAGTATGGGCCATGACCCAAACACTCCTTACTCAATAGGTGCTGGCTTACTGAACAAGGAGCAGCTGAGATTCAAACCCAGGTCTCCAGCATCAGAGGCAGAGCCCTTCACCAGTACACCATCCAGCCACTGCTTCTCCTCGCTGGTACAGATCCTCTGACATGGGAGCTATCACAGCCTGGACCCCCAGGTGATGAGTGCTGCCGGATTATAGTCACATGGGGGAGGGGAGGATTGCGGGGGTCTTACTTACAGAAACATAAAAGGGGGCAGGAGAGGCCAGAAGCCTGGTCATAGCGCACGATCTGTCCAACATCTGGACGGTAACGGCCTGTGGAAGGTCTCTGCTAGTCACCAATAGTGCTGATTGTAATATTTATTTATATAGCGCAGACATCTTATGCAGCGCTGTACAGAGTATATAGTCTTGTCACTAACTGTCCCTCGGGGGAGCTCACAATCTAGTCCCTCCCATAGTCCTAGGTCTACAGTGTTCTCCCTAGAATTTGTTTCCAGCCGGGTGGCATGAAAAAGTAGCCGGGTGGGGCGAGATGAAAATGCAGGGCAACTCTGCTTACAGCATAGGAGGAGGTGAGGAGCTGAGCTGATGACAGCTGGGTGGTCACCAAATCTAGCCGGGTGGAGCACCTGCCTCAAAGAGCCTGGGGAAGAACACTGGTCTATGTATATATTGTGTAGTGTATGTATTGTAGTCTAGGGACAATTTAGGGAGAAGCCAATTAACTTATCTGTAGTTCTTGTGGGATGTGGGAGGAAACCAGAGTGTTCAGAGGAAACCCACACAGACACGGGGAGAACATACAAACTTCTTGCAGATGTTGACCTGGCTGGGATGTGAACCGGGGACCCAGCGCTGCAAGGCGAGAGCGCTAACCACTACGCCACCGTGCTGCCCAAATATAATCTGTAATATCGCTTTTATTAATTTAATCTTGAAATCACAACATTTTTGCAATCTATGTAAAATGATGTTTGCTGAATTCGCTACTATGACGTGATTTTGCTGAAGGCATTGGTGTGTATGTGCGGGGATAAAACCCTTTTTAAGGATTGTCCTAATTTCACAAATACAGCAGAATCTCATGAAAATCCAGTGTATTTCCATGAACTTGTGCGCAAGTCTCTGTGAGATTACGCATCGAAATTACACTTACGGCAAAATTATTCTTGCAAAAGGTTGAAATTTCACATTAGGGTTTCACACCATTATTGTAAATCACGCTCAGGGTATTTCAGCGTATGGGAGTTTGGTGACGCGGCCGCAATCGTGGGGGGAATGGATGTGATGTGTGTGCCTTCCCAGCATCCTCCCTGCCAGCAAAGAGGACCTGTCATATCACTAAGCCACAACTAACACTGAATTATACTTGTTGGAGTATACATGATGGTGACATAGTTTGTCCTGGGTTCTCCTCCGCCTCTCAAATTCAGAGGGAAGAGCTTTATTGGCATGATTTGGATGAACTCTGTCTGTGTGTGTCTGTCTCTCTCTCTCTCTCTCTCTTCCCCCCCCTCTCCCTCTCTCCCTCATTGGAATATATCTCTCTCTCTCTGCTATGTCAGTTTTGCGCTCTGTGGTTAGTGGATGGATATATTACTCTGTGCTGTGTCAGTTTTGCGTCCTGGGGTTAGTGGATGGATATATTACTCTCTGCTGTGTCAGTTTTGCGCTCTGTGGTTAGTGGATGGATATATTACTCTCGGCTGTGTCAGTTTTGCGCTCTGTGGTTAGTGGATGGATATATTACTCTCTGCTGTGTCAGTTTTGCGTCCTGGGGTTAGTGGATGGATATATTACTCTCTGCTGTGTCAGTTTTGCGTCCTGGGGTTAGTGGATGGATATATTACTCTGTGCTGTGTCAGTTTTGCGCTCTGGGGTTAGTGGATGGATATATTACTCTCTGCTGTGTCAGTTTTGCGCTCTGGGGTTAGTGGATGGATATATTACTCTCTGCTGTGTCAGTTTTGCGCTCTGGGGTTAGTAGATCATCTACTAACCCCAGAGCGCAAAACTGACACAGCAGAGAGTAATATATCCATCTGATGGATATATTACTCTGTGCTGTGTCAGTTTTGCGCTCTGTGGTTAGTGGATGGATATATTACTCTGTGCTGTGTCAGTTTTGCGCTCTGTGGTTAGTGGATGGATATATTACTCTCGGCTGTGTCAGTTTTGCGCTCTGTGGTTAGTGGATGGATATATTACTCTGTGCTGTGTCAGTTTTGCGCTCTGGGGTTAGTGGATGGATATATTACTCTGTGCTGTGTCAGTTTTGCGCTCTGGGGTTAGTGGATGGATATATTACTCTCTGCTGTGTCTGTTTTGCGCTCTGGGGTTAGTGGATGGATATATTACTCTCGGCTGTGTCAGTTTTGCGCTCTGGTGTTAGTGGATGGATATATTACTGTGTGCTTGTCAGTTTTGCGCTCTGGGGTTAGTGGATTGATATATTACTCAGTGCTGTGTCAGCTTTGCGCTCTGGGGTTAGTGGATGGATATATTACTCTGTGCTGTGTCAGTTTTGCGCTCTGGGGTTAGTAGATGGATATATTACTCTCTGCTGTGTCAGTTTTGCGCTCTGGGGTTAGTGGATGGATATATTACTCTGTGCTGTGTCAGTTTTGCGCTCTGGTGTTAGTGGATGGATATATTACTGTGTGCTTGTCAGTTTTGCGCTCTGGGGTTAGTGGATTGATATATTACTCAGTGCTGTGTCAGCTTTGCGCTCTGGGGTTAGTGGATGGATATATTACTCTGTGCTGTGTCAGTTTTGCGCTCAGTGGTTAGTCGATGGATATATTACAGGGGGTGGGAGGAGCATCTCTGATCTTTTAATTCTATTTTGTTAATTAATTGGATCTGGCTGTCTCTGGCTCTTCAGACATCTGCATGGCTGGTAATCCAGCGATGGTGTAATTATAGGCCGGGCGCTGGAGGCATGGCGGGAGTCACATGGCGATTATTATCTCCATTGTGTACAGCAACAAAATCATGTGACACCCTCTACAGATTTGGGTGAGTGAGGCAGGAAGGTGTCTGGGCCCTCCATATGTCAGACGGCAATCTCTACGTCGTCGCCCAAGACCCCCCTGCTGTGTCCCCCAGTGGCAGATTTTCATGGCACCTACTTAGGGATGTAACATTTAAAGTGAACCCGAGGTGAGAGAGATGTGGAGGCTGCCATATTTATTTCCTTTTTAAGCAATACCAGTTGCCTGGCAGCCCTGATGATCCTCTCCCTCTAATACTTTTAGCCATAGCCCCTGAACAAGCATGCAGCAGATCAGATGTTTCTGAATATATTGTCAGATCTGACAAGATTAGCTGCATGCTTGTTTCAGGTGTGTGATTCAGACACTACTGTGGCCAAATAGATCAGCAGAGCTGCCAGCAACTGGTATTGTTTAAAAGGAAATAAATATGGCAGCCTCCATATCACGATTACCTCGGGTTCACTTTAAAGAAGGAAAACTCCATAAAGATTCATTTGGTTGGGGAATCCAATAAGACAACCTGTTAGTGTGCCCATACATTGCTTGACATTCGGCATCGATATCTGGCTGATTCCATTGAAATAAAAATGTAAACATCTTGGTGAAAAAGGCTTGGCTGGGTGCAAGGCGGTAACGTTTAAGCTGTTACTAGGCAGATTATGTATATTAAACGAATGCAAATTTTTCGTGTACGAAAATTGGCATAAAAACGCATACAAATTTACATGCAAACTTTCACCAATCAGAAAAATCTTATAGGATTTTTTGCAGGCAAAAATGTCACGCTACAATGGAAACATAGCCTAACTGTCAGTCGTTCACCTGCAACAGTTACAGGAACGAGCGTTTTACAGACAGCGGTGAGATAGGGAGTGGCGTCCTGCAGTGCCCAGAACACAAAAGGACACTGCGCTCTTTCGCCGCTGCGGATAGGATGCTGTGGGGCAGCTACACACATCTCTGTGAAGTCCTGCAGAATATAGACCTGTGACACTCAATGTATAATAATAGATTAGATTGTGAGCTCCTCGGATGGCTGGTGAGTGATGGGACAGCAGTGGTCTCTGAAGTCCTGCAGAATACAGACCTGTGCCACACAAGCGTATAATAATTATGCTGTCTTCCCTTGTGGCAGCTGGATGCTGTGCTGTTAGTCCTGCAGAGTATCACAGAGCAGATGCTGGACCCCGGCCCAGAGATTCAGGATGACTCCGGCGCCCCCCTCTCCTCCCGGCCGGTGCCTGGCGCTGTCTGGTACTCCGCTGGCTGCTCACATCTGTACGACACGTTGCAGGGCTCCGGGCAGCTAGCGGGCAGAGAGATTGCTGGTCTCGGGGTAATTACACAGAGCAGTGTATGTAAACACTACTGGAGATGGGCAAATTAGAGAGAGGATAATTATACGGCACAATCAGAACAGGAAAGCCTAAGAGGGCATCTCCTGCCAGCTCAGTGCCAGGAGGTACAGGCTGCAGACATGGCTGCTCACAGGAGGGCGTCTCCTGCCAGTCTGTGCTGCCAGCTCAGTGCAGGAGGTACAGGCTGCAGACATGGCTGCTCACAGGAGGGCATCTCTGCCAGTCTGTGCTGCCAGCTCAGTGCCAGGAGGTACAGGCTGCAGGCATGGCTGCTCACAGGAGGGCGTCTCCTGCCAGTCTGTGCTGCCAGCTCAGTGCCAGGAGGTACAGGCTGCAGACATGGCTGCTCACAGGAGGGCGTCTCCTGCCAGTCTGTGCTGCCAGCTCAGTGCAGGAGGTACAGGCTGCAGGCATGGCTGCTCACAGGAGGGCATCTCTGCCAGTCTGTGCTGCCAGCTCAGTGCCAGGAGGTACAGGAGCGCTCACAGGCATGGCTGCTCACAGGAGGGCATCTCTGCCAGTCTGTGCTGCCAGCTCAGTGCCAGGAGGTACAGGCTGCAGACATGGCTGCTCACAGGAGGGCGTCTCCTGCCAGTCTGTGCTGCCAGCTCAGTGCCAGGAGGTACAGGCTGCAGGCATGGCTGCTCACAGGAGGGCATCTCTGCCAGTCTGTGCTGCCAGCTCAGTGCCAGGAGGTACAGGGGCGCCCGCAGGCATGGCTGCTCACTGGGGGCCTCTCTACCAGTCTGTACTGCCAGCTCAGTGCCAGGAGGTACAGGGGCGCCCGCAGACATGGCTGCTCACAGGAGGGCATCTCTGCCAGTCTGTGCTGCCAGCTCAGTGCAGGAGGTACAGGCGCCCGCAGGCATGGCTGCTCACAGGAGGGCATCTCTGCCAGTCTGTGCTGCCAGCTCAGTGCCAGGAGGTACAGGCTGCAGACATGGCTGCTCACAGGAGGACATCTCCTGCCAGTCTGTACTGCCAGCTCAGTGCCAGGAGGTACAGGGGCGCCCGCAGGCATGGCTGCTCACAGGAGGGCATCTCTACCAGTCTGTGCTGCCAGCTCAGTGTAGGAGGTACAGGCTGCAGACATGGCTGCTCACAGGAGGGCATCTCTACCAGTCTGTGCTGCCAGCTCAGTGCCAGGAGGTACAGGCTGCAGACATGGCTGCTCACAGGAGGGCATCTCTGCCAATCTGTGCTGCCAGCTCAGTGCCAGGAGGTACAGGCTGCAGACATGGCTGCTCACAGGAGGGCGTCTCTACCAGTCTGTGCTGCCAGCTCAGTGCCAGGAGGTACAGGCTGCAGACATGGCTGCTCACAGGAGGGCATCTCTGCCAGTCTGTGCTGCCAGCTCAGTGTAGGAGGTACAGGCTGCAGACATGGCTGCTCACAGGAGGGCATCTCTACCAGTCTGTGCTGCCAGCTCAGTGCCAGGAGGTACAGGCTGCAGACATGGCTGCTCACAGGAGGGCATCTCTACCAGTCTGTGCTGCCAGCTCAGTGCCAGGAGGTACAGGCTGCAGACATGGCTGCTCACAGGAGGTCATCTCTGCCAGTCTGTGCTGCCAGCTCAGTGCCAGGAGGTAAAGGCTGCAGACATGGCTGCTCACAGGAGGGCATCTCTGCCAATCTGTGCTGCCAGCTCAGTGCCAGGAGGTACAGGCGCCCGCAGGCATGGCTGCTCACAGGAGGGCATCTCTACCAGTCTGTGCTGCCAGCTCAGTGCCAGGAGGTACAGGCTGCAGACATGGCTGCTCACAGGAGGGCATCTCTACCAGTCTGTGCTGCCAGCTCAGTGCCAGGAGGTACAGGCTGCAGACATGGCTGCTCACAGGAGGGCATCTCTACCAGTCTGTGCTGCCAGCTCAGTGCCAGGAGGTACAGGCTGCAGACATGGCTGCTCACAGGAGGGCATCTCTACCAGTCTGTGCTGCCAGCTCAGTGCCAGGAGGTACAGGCTGCAGACATGGCTGCTCACAGGAGGTCATCTCTGCCAGTCTGTGCTGCCAGCTCAGTGTAGAAGGTACAGGCTGCAGACATGGCTGCTCACAGGAGGTCATCTCTGCCAGTCTGTGCTGCCAGCTCAGTGTAGGAGGTACAGGCTGCAGACATGGCTGCTCACAGGAGGGCATCTCTACCAGTCTGTGCTGCCAGCTCAGTGCCAGGAGGTACAGGCTGCAGATATGGCTGCTCACAGGAGGTCATCTCTGCCAGTCTGTGCTGTCAGCTCAGTGCCAGGAGGTACAGGCGCGCCCCCAGACATGGCTGCTCACAGAAGGACATCTCTGCCAGTCTGTGCTGCCAGCTCAGTGCAGGAGGTACAGGCTGCAGACATGGCTGCTCACAGGAGGTCATCTCTGCCAGTCTGTGCTGCCAGCTCAGTGCCAGGAGGTACAGGGGCACCCGCAGACATGGCTGCTCACAGGAGGGCATCTCTGCCAGTCTGTGCTGGAAGCTCAGTGCCAGGAGGTACAGGGGCACCCGCAGACATGGCTGCTCACAGGAGGGCATCTCTGCCAATCTGTGCTGCCAGCTCAGTGCCAGGAGGTACAGGGGCACCCGCAGACATGGCTGCTCACAGGAGGGCATCTCTGCCAGTCTGTGCTGCCAGCTCAGTGCCAGGAGGTACAGGGGCACCCGCAGACATGGCTGCTCACAGGAGGGCATCTCTGCCAGTCTGTGCTGGAAGCTCAGTGCCAGGAGGTACAGGGGCACCCGCAGACATGGCTGCTCACAGGAGGGCATCTCTGCCAGTCTGTGCTGCCAGCTCAGTGCCAGGAGGTACAGGCGCGCCCGCAGACATGGCTGCTCACCAGGGGCTGCTATTAAAGGACGGATTTAAAAGCATACATATAAATGTACATTTCTCCCAGTGGTAAATGTGCTATAAATTACTTTTTTTTTTCCTTTTCTTGCTGTCACTACAGTAGGGAGTGAAAATCTGACATGTTTTGGATTAGTCAGTCTCCTTACGGGGGATTCTCAGTTATTTCTTTATTTACGAAAGTACTGGGTGGCAGTTGTCAGTTCATATTATTTATTGGATTTATATAGCGCCAACATATTACGCAGCGCTGTACAATAAATAAGGTTACAGACAATGATAACAGGGGTGACAAAGTAATGGGCAGTGGAGTAGGGAGGCTGGCTGGCATCTCTCTATAGGTCATTCCAGAGAATGTGTCTATAGAGAATGAAGGTAACACTTATCTGCTGCATGCTTGTTCAGGGGCTAGGGCTAAACGTATTAGAGGCGGAGAATCAGCAGGGCTGCCAGGCAACTGGCATTCTTTAAAAGGGAATACATATGGCAGCCTCCGTATCCCTCTCATTACAGTTGTCCTTTGAAAGCCAGTTTAGTGTGTGAGTCAGAGGCCTGCGTGTTATCAGTTACAAGGGCGAAAAGGGATAATTTGCATATTTAGTGGTGGTGCATTGTGGGTAACCACAAATGTTCACTTATAACTGAATTATTGCAAATTTCCTTCTGTTTTAAGAAGGCAATTACACCAGGCGTTGCTTGTTAGTAGGAGGGCTTTTTGGTCCCTTTTATCCCCCTATACATTCCTAGTAGTTTGGGTCACCCTGAGCTGCTTGGTTACTCTGTTGTTATCAGTGTGTCAGTGGAATGATCAGTAGGATGTTACTGACCCCCAGGCCCATCTGTGCTGTCCTGATATCTCCCCACCCCCATGGCTGCCATGTGTGCTATGCGGGACTGGTACGGGCTGCCTCAACCTCTGACCCCGGGCTGCCTCGACCTCTGACCCCCGGGCTGCCTCGACCTCTAACCCCGGGCTGTCAGTCGGGGAAATGTCAGGCTGCTCTGGAATGCTGCAGGTGGGGGGCTGCTGTATGATGACCCCTCCCCAGCTGTGGCTGCTGTAGCTGGATGTGGACAGTCTGCCTTCTGATAGCTGAGATTCTGCCTCTGACAGTCTCCTTGTGTCAATGCGGCTCCTATGTTCTCAGTATAAAGTCTCGCTGCCATTGCGGTGAATCAAACATAGCTGCTGAGTTCCTGCTTTGTGTTCGCCCCCCTCCGGCATGCTTCTATATAACGTATGCATGTTGCTGGGCGCAGCTGGTCATTGGACTGCATGGCAGCATCCGCACTGCAAGTACACATTGTGCTGCCATCGCACCACCGGAGAATGCGTTTGTGGGAAACTATGCCTAAGAAGAGGCAAGCCTGTGGATTCTGTGGGGGTTTCGCACGGTGTCCCCCATTGCCGCTCACTGACCTCCTAAAGATTTCTGAAAGTGTTCTGTGCCTGCCCCGCTCCCGCCCCTGGGAGTGTTCTGCGCCTGTCATGCTCCTGCCCCTGGGAGTGTTCTGCGCCTGCCCTGCTCCCGCCCCTGGGAGTGTTCTGCGCCTGCCCTGCTCCCGCCCCTGGGAGTGTTCTGCGCCTGCCCTGCTCCCGCCCCTGGGAGTGTTCTGCACCCGCCCTGCTCCCGCCCCTGGGAGTGTTCTGCACCCGCCATGCTCCCGCCCCTGGGAGTGTTCTGTGCCTGCCCTGCTCCCGCCCCTGGGAGTGTTCTGCGCCTGCCCCTCTCCCACCCCTGGGAGTGTTCTGCGCCTGCCCCTCTCCTGCCCCTGGGAGTGTTCTGCACCCGCCCTGCTCCCGCCCCTGGGAGTGTTCTGCACCCGCCCTGCTCCCGCCCCTGGGAGTGTTCTGCACCCGCCATGCTCCCGCCCCTGGGAGTGTTCTGCGCCTGCCCCTCTCCCACCCCTGGGAGTGTTCTGCGCCTGCCCCTCTCCCACCCCTGGGAGTGTTCTGCGCCTGCCCCTCTCCCGCCCCTGGGAGTGTTCTGCACCCGCCATGCTCCCGCCCCTGGGAGTGTTCTGTGCCTGCCCTGCTCCCGCCCCTGGGAGTGTTCTGCGCCTGTCATGCTCCCGCCCCTGGGAGTGTTCTGCACCCGCCATGCTCCCGCCCCTGGGAGTGTTCTGCGCCTGTCATGCTCCCTCCCCTGGGAGTGTTCTGTGCCTGCCCTGCTCCCGCCCCTGGGAGTGTTCTGTGCCCGCCCTGCTCCCGCCCCTGGGAGTGTTCTGCACCCGCCCCTGGGAGTGTTCTGCGCCTGCCCCTCTCCCACCCCTGGGAGTGTTCTGTGCCCGCCCCTCTCCCACCCCTGGGAGTGTTCTGCACCCGCCCTGCTCCCGCCCCTGGGAGTGTTCTGCACCCGCCATGCTCCCGCCCCTGGGAGTGTTCTGTGCCTGCCCCGCTCCCGCCCCTGGGAGTGTTCTGTGCCTGCCCTGCTCCCGCCCCTGGGAGTGTTCTGCGCCTGTCATGCTCCCGCCCCTGGGAGTGTTCTGCACCCGCCATGCTCCCGCCCCTGGGAGTGTTCTGTGCCTGCCCTGCTCCCGCCCCTGGGAGTGTTCTGCGCCTGTCATGCTCCCGCCCCTGGGAGTGTTCTGCGCCTGCCCTGCTCCCGCCCCTGGGAGTGTTCTGCACCCGCCCTGCTCCCGCCCCTGGGAGTGTTCTGCGCCTGCCCCTCTCCCACCCCTGGGAGTGTTCTGCGCCTGCCCCTCTCCCACCCCTGGGAGTGTTCTGCACCCGCCCTGCTCCCGCCCCTGGGAGTGTTCTGCACCCGCCCTGCTCCCGCCCCTGGGAGTGTTCTGCACCCGCCATGCTCCCGCCCCTGGGAGTGTTCTGCGCCTGCCCTGCTCCCGCCCCTGGGAGTGTTCTGCGCCTGCCCCTCTCCCACCCCTGGGAGTGTTCTGCACCCGCCCTGCTCCCGCCCCTGGGAGTGTTCTGCACCCGCCCTGCTCCCACCCCTGGGAGTGTTCTGCACCCGCCCTGCTCCCGCCCCTGGGAGTGTTCTGCACCCGCCCTGCTCCCACCCCTGGGAGTGTTCTGCGCCTGCCCTGCTCCCGCCCCTGGGAGTGTTCTGCGCCTGCCCTGCTCCCGCCCCTGGGAGTGTTCTGCGCCTGCCCTGCTCCCGCCCCTGGGAGTGTTCTGCGCCTGCCCTGCTCCCGCCCCTGGGAGTGTTCTGCGCCTGTCATGCTCCCGCCCCTGGGAGTGTTCTGCGCCTGCCCCTCTCCCACCCCTGGGAGTGTTCTGTGCCTGCCCTGCTCCCGCCCCTGGGAGTGTTCTGCACCCGCCCCTCTCCCACCCCTGGGAGTGTTCTGCACCCGCCCTGCTCCCGCCCCTGGGAGTGTTCTGCACCCGCCCTGCTCCCGCCCCTGGGAGTGTTTCACCACCCGCCCTGCTCCCGCCCCTGGGAGTGTTCTGCACCCGCCCTGCTCCCGCCCCTGGGAGTGTTCTGCACCCGCCATGCTCCCGCCCCTGGGAGTGTTCTGCGCCTGCCCTGCTCCCACCTCTGGGAGTGTTCTGCGCCTGCCCTGCTCCCACCCCTGGGAGTGTTCTGCACCCGCCATGCTCCCGCCCCTGGGAGTGTTCTGCACCCGCCATGCTCCCGCCCCTGGGAGTGTTCTGCACCCGCCATGCTCCCGCCCCTGGGAGTGTTCTGCACCCGCCATGCTCCCGCCCCTGGGAGTGTTCTGTGCCTGCCCTGCTCCCGCCCCTGGGAGTGTTCTGCGCCTGTCATGCTCCCGCCCCTGGGAGTGTTCTGCGCCTGCCCCTCTCCCGCCCCTGGGAGTGTTCTGCTCCCGCCCCTGGGAGTGTCCTGCACCCGCCATGCTCCCGCCCCTGGGAGTGTTCTGCGCCTGTCATGCTCCCGCCCCTGGGAGTGTTCTGCGCCTGCCCTGCTCCCGCCCCTGGGAGTGTTCTGCACCCGCCCTGCTCCCGCCCCTGGGAGTGTTCTGCGCCTGCCCTGCTCCCGCCCCTGGGAGTGTTCTGCACCTGCCCCTCTCCCACCCCTGGGAGTGTTCTGCGCCTGCCCCTCTCCCACCCCTTGGAGTGTTCTGCACCCGCCATGCTCCCGCCCCTGGGAGTGTTCTGCGCCTGCCCCTCTCCCACCCCTGGGAGTGTTCTGCGCCCGCCCTGCTCCCGCCTCTGGGAGTGTTCTGCACCTGCCCCTCTCCCACCCCTGGGAGTGTTCTGCGCCTGCCCCTCTCCCACCCCTGGGAGTGTTCTGCACCCGCCATGCTCCCGCCCCTGGGAGTGTTCTGCGCCCGCCCTGCTCCCGCCTCTGGGAGTGTTCTGCGCCCGCCCTGCTCCCGCCTCTGGGAGTGTTCTGCGCCTGCCCCTCTCCCACCCCTGGGAGTGTTCTGCACCCGCCATGCTCCCGCCCCTGGGAGTGTTCTGCGCCCGCCCTGCTCCCGCCCCTGGGAGTGTTCTGTGCCCACCCTGCCCCTGGGAGTGTTCTGCACCCGCCCCTGGGAGTGTTCTGCGCCTGCCCCTCTCCCACCCCTGGGAGTGTTCTGCGCCCGCCCTGCTCCCGCCTCTGGGAGTGTTCTGCGCCTGCCCCTCTCCCACCCCTGGGAGTGTTCTGCACCCGCCATGCTCCCGCCCCTGGGAGTGTTCTGCGCCCGCCCTGCTCCCGCCCCTGGGAGTGTTCTGTGCCCACCCTGCCCCTGGGAGTGTTCTGCACCCGCCCCTGGGAGTGTTCTGCGCCTGCCCCTCTCCCACCCCTGGGAGTGTTCTGTGCCTGCCCTGCTCCCGCCACTGGGAGTGTTCTGTGCCCACCCTGCCCCTGGGAGTGTTCTGCACCTGCCCCTCTCCCACCCCTGGGAGTGTTCTGCGCCCGCCCCGCTCCCGCCCCTGGGAGTGTTCTGTGCCTGCCCTGCTCCTGCCCCTGGGAGTGTTCTGCACCTGCCCCTCTCCCACCCCTGGGAGTGTTCTGCGCCCGCCCAGCTCCCGCCCCTGGGAGTGTTCTGTGCCTGCCCCTCTCCCACCCCTGGGAGTGTTCTGCGCCCGCCCTGCTCCCGCCCCTGGGAGTGTTCTGCGCCCGCCCTGCTCCGGCCCCTGGGAGTGTTCTGTGCCCGCCCTGCCCCTGGGAGTGTTCTGTGCCCGCCCTGCCCCTGGGAGTGTTCTGTGCCCACCCTGCCCCTGGGAGTGTTCTGTGCCCACCATGCCCCTGGGAGTGTTCTGTGCCTGCCCCGCTCCCGCCCCTGGGAGTTTTCTGTGCCTGCCCCTCTCCCGCCCCTGGGAGTTTTCTGTGCCTGCCCCTCTCCCGCCCCTGGGAGTGTTCTGTGCCTGCCCCTCTCCCGCCCCTGGGAGTGTTCTGTGCCTGCCCTGCTCCCGCCCCTGGGAGTGTTCTGTGCCCGCCCCTGGGAGTGTTCTGTGCCCAGCCCTCCCGCCCCTGGGAGTGTTCTGTGCCTGCCCCTCTCCCGCCCCTGGGAGTGTTCTGCGCCCGCCCCTGGGAGTGTTCTGCGCCCACCCCTGGGAGTGTTCTGTGCCCTCCCCTGGGAGTGTTCTGTGCCCGCCCCTGGGAGTGTTCTGTGCCCGCCCCTGGGAGTGTTCTGCGCCCGCCCCTGGGAGTGTCCTGCTCCCGCCCCTGGGAGTGTTCTGCGCCCGCCCCTCTCCCGGCCCCTGGGAGTGTTCTGCGCCCGCCCCTCTCCCGGCCCCTGGGAGTGTTCTGCGCCGGCCCCTGGGAGTGTTCTGTGCCCGCCCCTGGGAGTGTTCTGTGCCCAGCCCTCCCGCCCCTGGGAGTGTTCTGTGCCTGCCCCTCTCCCGCCCCTGGGAGTGTTCTGCGCCCGCCCCTGGGAGTGTTCTGCGCCCACCCCTGGGAGTGTTCTGTGCCCTCCCCTGGGAGTGTTCTGTGCCCGCCCCTGGGAGTGTTCTGTGCCCGCCCCTGGGAGTGTTCTGCGCCCGCCCCTGGGAGTGTCCTGCTCCCGCCCCTGGGAGTGTTCTGCGCCCGCCCCTCTCCCGGCCCCTGGGAGTGTTCTGCGCCCGCCCCTCTCCCGGCCCCTGGGAGTGTTCTGCGCCGGCCCCTGGGAGTGTTCTGCGCCGGCCCCTGGGAGTGTTCTGCGCCGGCCCCTGGGAGTGTTCTGCGCCGGCCCCTGGGAGTGTTCTGCGCCGGCCCCTGGGAGTGTTCTGCGCCCAGCCCCTCTCCAGCCCCTGGAAGTGTTCTGTGCCTGCCCCTCTCCAGCCCCTGGAAGTGTTCTGTGCCTGCCCCTCTCCAGCCCCTGGAAGTGTTCTGGCCTGCCCCTCTCCAGCCCCTGGAAGAGTTCTGTGCCTGCCCCTCTCCGGCCCCTGGGAGTGTTCTGTGCCCAGCCCTCTCCCGCCCCTGGGGATGTTCTGTGCCTGCCCCTCTCCCGGCCCCTGGGAGTGTTCTGTGCCCGCCCCTGGGAGTGTTCTGTGCCTGAGGTTACATATGTAGATATAGTAAATTTAGAGTGGCACTCCCTATCATGCAGAAAATGTGTGGAAAAAGGCAGGCAAATAAACGTTTCTCTCACCCTTCCTCCGGTATCCCTCTGATGTTTAGCAGGCTCAGACGTGTGCACATCGGATCGATGAACTTGAAGAAAGGAACGGTTACTGTTGAAATCAGGAAGAAAAAAGAGGGGACATCCGGGCACCTTCCGTCTTTTGTTTTTATTGCCAAAATATTACATCCATTCGGGTAACATACCACAGGTGTATTCAGCTGGTGGTCAATATGGTGGTGGTGAGTGGGAGGTGGGGGTGCCGGGCATCAGTTGGGGCTTGCGACGGCCGTTTCGCGTCTTGCTAGACGCTTGGTCACGCTGTGCTCCAGTAACTGGGGCAGCCTGCAAACTTCCGGTATATACGGCGGTGAACCCCGCCTCCTCCGGAAGTCACATGTGCCCATACTTGGAAACCAATAGGAGAGGACGCTGGAAACCGGATGTCCGTCCCCGGGCGGAAAAAACTACAATTCCCATCAAGCAGTACTGGTGGGGGGCTGGGAGCTGGCGGTATGTCTCCGCCTCTCACAGAAACGCCAATGGCAAAAGGTCAAAAGACCGCTGCCTCCATCTGATAGGTATTTAACCCTATTATTCCGTCCTGCATAAATTTTGGCAGGATCTGCTAAAAATGGGTACGCGTTTAACCAATGTCCACTCATGGGGATAAACCATCCGGACCAGTACTTCTCTCTGTGTTATGTGTTAAATGACAGTGAAAAAGACTGTGTAGTTAAAAGCACACACGTTAAAAACACACAAGACCTGGGGGAATGTTTAAGACCTAGCTGCAGCCAAACCAGCAAATTAAGCTACAGCGCACCACTACTAAACTTTTTATATTTATCACTAGAGGAATATCAGGGCAGCGAAAATTATTATTTTACAGGGCTAAGCAGAAGATGGGGGGGGGTTTGGTGGTGGGGGTGGTTTTTGAAAGGAAGGGGACTTTAAACGCTGTCCCTCTAGGGATCCCCAATTCCCACACACCAATACCTGCATATTTTAATACTGACCATCTATATAGATATCGTAAACGATACGATATCTATATAGATGGTCAGTATTAAAATATGCAGGTATTGGTGTGTGGGAATTGGGGATCCCTAGAGGGACAGCGTTTAAAGTCCCCTTCCTTTCAAAAACCACCCCCACCACCAAACCCCCCCCCCATCTTCTGCTTAGCCCTGTAAAATAATAATTTTCGCTGCCCTGATATTCCTCTAGTGATAAATATAAAAAGTTTAGTAGTGGTGCGCTGTAGCTTAATTTGCTGGTTTGGCTGCAGCTAGGTCTTAAACATTCCCCCAGGTCTTGTGTGTTTTTAACGTGTGTGCTTTTAACTACACAGTCTTTTTCACTGTCATTTAACACATAACACAGAGAGAAGTACTGGTCCGGATGGTTTATCCCCATGAGTGGACATTGGTTTAACGCGTACCCATTTTTAGCAGATCCTGCCAAAATTTATGCAGGACGGAATAATAGGGTTAAATACCTATCAGATGGAGGCAGCGGTCTTTTGACCTTTTGCCATTGGCGTTTCTGTGAGAGGCGGAGACATACCGCCAGCTCCCAGCCCCCCACCAGTACTGCTTGATGGGAATTGTAGTTTTTTCCGCCCGGGGACGGACATCCGGTTTCCAGCGTTCTCTCCTATTGGTTTCCAAGTATGGGCACATGTGACTTCCGGAGGAGGCGGGGTTCACCGCCGTATATACCGGAAGTTTGCAGGCTGCCCCAGTTACTGGAGCACAGCGTGACCAAGCGTCTAGCAAGACGCGAAACGGCCGTCGCAAGCCCCAACTGATGCCCGGCACCCCCACCTCCCACTCACCACCACCATATTGACCACCAGCTGAATACACCTGTGGTATGTTACCCGAATGGATGTAATATTTTGGCAATAAAAACAAAAGACGGAAGGTGCCCGGATGTCCCCTCTTTTTTCTTCCTGATTTCAAGTGTTCTGTGCCTGACCCTCTCCCACCCCTGGCAGTGTACTGCGCCCACCCCTCTCCCAGCCCCTGGGAGTGTTCTGTGCCCGTGCCGCTCCCGCCCCTGGCAGTGTTCTTTGCCCGCCCCTCTTCCGCCCCTGGCAGTGTTCTGCCCCCGCTTCCGGCCCTGGGAGTGTTCTGCGCCCGCCCCTCTTCCGCCCCTGGGAGTGTTCTGCCCCGCCCCTCTTCCGCCCCTGGGAGTGTCCTGCGCCCGCCCCTGGGAGTGTTCTGCCCCGCCCCTCTTCCACCCCTGGGAGTGTTCTGCCCCGCCCCTCTCTCGCCCTTGGGAGTGTTCTGCCCCCGCCCCTGGGAGTGTTCAGAGCCCGCGCTGACTGACCCTATATAATGGGGCTGTTGCCGGAGGATCCAGGAGGAGGACGGCGTGGAAGTGATCTGTGTGGAGGGGGCTGGAGGAAGCCCTATGTATGTATATAAGTTTTGCCTCCTTTCTTCTAACACCTGAAGTTAGAGGGATATGGGGACTGCCATATTTATTTCCTTTTTTAAATAATGCAGATTGCCTGGCTGTCCTGCTGATCCTCTGTCTCTAATACTTTTTGCCACAGCCCCTGAACAAGCATGCAGCAGATCAGGTGCTCTGACTGAAGAGTGACTGGATTAGCTGCTTGTTTCAGGTGTGTGATTCAGACACTACTGCAGCCAGAGAGATGAACAGGACAGCCAGGCAATCTGCATTGTTTAAAAAGGAAATAAATCTGGCAGCCTCCATATGCCTTTCACTTCAGGTGTCCTTTAAGATGCTCATACACACACACATTTTTCTGTTTGATTCCCAGCAGATTCGAGTAACTGTATTGATTGGACAAATGTAGGTTGATCAGGGTTGGGGAGGCCATAGCATTGCACTGTATGGAAATCTATTCATGGATATCCTGTGTGGTAGGAATCAGATTGGAATCAATAGTTTTGCAACATCGGGTGGCAGTCTATGGCAGGATAGTGTGCTCGGTAAGGGCTCTGCCTCTGACACAGGAGACCAGGGGACGAATCTTCCAGATCAGTAAGCCAGCACCTATTCAGTAGGAGATCTTGGGCAAGACTTCCTAACACTGCTACTGCCTACTGAGCGCGCCCTACTCTGCTCTGTTTCATTTTTCACCGCTCAGTCTGCCTGTTATCAGCGCTGATAAGAATCCCCAACTGAGCATTCAGCCTGGCTTTGCTCAGGAAACATTATAGCTGAGTCAGTCTTCTGTGCTGTCTTTTCCAGCCCATGTCTGCCCCCTTCTGGCTCTGCTTTCCTGCTATGCATCCTCATTCTCTTTAAGTCCGCCAGGAGAAAAGCGCAATAGAAATGTTCTCTATCTATACATGTATGGGCAGCTTGAAATTGTAAAAGTTCTAAGGTTTCTCTCAAATCAGATCTGATCTCTGTAAACATGTGGCAGTAACTTCTTTTCATGCTGAATTTCTGAGCTGCGGAGGTCTCTCTGCCTGTTTTTCATGCAGGATTTCTGAGCTGCGGAGGTCTCTCTGCCTGTTTTTCTTGCTGGATTTCTGAGCTGCGGAGGTCTCTCTGCCAGTTTTTCTTGCTGGATTTCTGAGCTGTGGAGGTCTCTCGGACAGTTTTTCTTGCTGGATTTCTGAGCTGCGGAGGTCTCTCTGGCTGTTTTTCTTGCTGGATTTCTGAGCTGCGGAGGTCTCTCTCTGCCTGTTTTTCTTGCAGGATTTCTGAGCTGCGGAGGTCTCTCGGCCTCTTTCTTGCTGGATTTGTGAGCTGCGGAGGTCTCTCTGCCTCTCTTTCTTGCTGGATTTCTGAGCTGCGGAGGTCTCTCTGCCTGTTTTTCTTGCTGGATTTCTGAGCTGCGGAGGTCTCTCTGCCTGTTTTTCTTGCTGGATTTCTGAGCTGCGGAGGTCTCTCTGCCTGTTTTTCTTGCTGGATTTCTGAGCTGCGGAGGTCTCTCTGCCTCTCTTTCTTGCTGGATTTCTGAGCTGCGGAGGTCTCTCTGCCTGTTTTTCTTGCTGGATTTCTGAGCTGCGGAGGTCTCTCTGCCTCTCTTTCTTGCTGGATTTCTGAGCTGCGGAGGTCTCTCTGCCTGTTTTTCTTGCTGGATTTCTGAGCTGCGGAGGTCTCTCGGCCTCTCTTTCTTGCTGGATTTTTGAGCTGCGGAGGTCTCTCTGCCTGTTTTTCATGCTGGATTTCTGAGCTGCGGAGGTCTCTCGGCCTGTTTTTCTTGCTGGATTTCTGAGCTGCGGAGGTCTCTCTGCCTGTTTTTCTTGCTGGATTTCTGAGCTGCGGAGGTCTCTTTGCCTGTTTTTCATGCTGGATTTCTGAGCTGCGGAGGTCTCTCTGCCAGTTTTTCTTGCTGGATTTCTGAGCTGCGGAGGTCTCTCGGCCTGTTTTTCTTGCTGGATTTCTGAGCTGCGGAGGTCTCTCTGCCAGTTTTCTTGCTGGATTTCTGAGCTGCGGAGGTCTCTCTGCCTGTTTTTCTTGCTGGATTTCTGAGCTGCGGAGGTCTCTCTGCCAGTTTTCTTGCTGGATTTCTGAGCTGCGGAGGTCTCTCGGCCTGTTTTTCTTGCTGGATTTCTGAGCTGCGGAGGTCTCTCGGCCAGTTTTTCTTGCTGGATTTCTGAGCTGCGGAGGTCTCTTTGCCTGTTTTTCATGCTGGATTTCTGAGCTGCGGAGGTCTCTCTGCCTGTTTTTCTTGCTGGATTTCTGAGCTGCGGAGGTCTCTCGGCCAGTTTTTCTTGCTGGATTTCTGAGCTGCGGAGGTCTCTCTGCCAGTTTTCTTGCTGGATTTCTGAGCTGCGGAGGTCTCTCGGCCAGTTTTTCTTGCTGGATTTCTGAGCTGCGGAGGTCTCTCTGCCAGTTTTCTTGCTGGATTTCTGAGCTGCGGAGGTCTCTCTGCCTGTTTTTCTTGCTGGATTTCTGAGCTGCGGAGGTCTCTCGGCCAGTTTTTCTTGCTGGATTTCTGAGCTGCGGAGGTCTCTCTGCCTGTTTTTCTTGCTGGATTTCTGAGCTGCGGAGGTCTCTCTGCCTGTTTTTCTTGCAGGATTTCTGAGCTGCGGAGGTCTCTCTGCCTGTTTTTCTTGCTGGATTTCTGAGCTGCGGAGGTCTCTCTGCCTGTTTTTCTTGCAGGATTTCTGAGCTGCGGAGGTCTCTCGGCCAGTTTTTCTTGCTGGATTTCTGAGCTGCGGAGGTCTCTCGGCCAGTTTTTCTTGCAGGATTTCTGAGCTGCGGAGGTCTCTCGGCCTCTCTTTCTTGCTGGATTTCTGAGCTGCGGAGGTCTCTCTGCCTGTTTTTCTTGCAGGATTTCTGAGCTGCGGAGGTCTCTCTGCCTGTTTTTCTTGCTGGATTTCTGAGCTGCGGAGGTCTCTCTGCCTGTTTTTCTTGCAGGATTTCTGAGCTGCGGAGGTCTCTCGGCCAGTTTTTCTTGCTGGATTTCTGAGCTGCGGAGGTCTCTCGGCCAGTTTTTCTTGCTGGATTTCTGAGCTGCGGAGGTCTCTCGGCCAGTTTTTCTTGCAGGATTTCTGAGCTGCGGAGGTCTCTCGGCCTCTCTTTCTTGCTGGAATTCTGAGCTGCGGAGGTCTCTCTGCCTGTTTTTCTTGCTGGATTTCTGAGCTGTGGAGGTCTCTCTGCCTGTTTTTCTTGCAGGATTTCTGAGCTGCGGAGGTCTCTCGGCCAGTTTTTCTTGCTGGAATTCTGAGCTGCGGAGGTCTCTCTGCCTGTTTTTCATGTTCATCCTGAATTGTTAATTTCCCGGCTCTTACATTCCTGATGGTGGTGGATTATCAGGATTAGCGAGAAGGATTCCTGTAACTATTCGCTGTGTTAAGCCGCAGGGGGATCAGTGTCTGGACATTATATAACGGAATGCAAGACGTTCTGCATGTAAAAGATCTTACACTTGTAGCGACATACAGGGAGGTCCAGAAACATCCGGACAGACAACTGCTTCCTAGTTCTGGTTCTGTACAATGGAACAGACTAACCAGCAAGCTCATGGTGAACCAGAACTCCCAGCAGTGTGTGAGGGGCTACAATGGTCCAAAAAGCCCTCCTACTAAAATGCATGGAAAACAACAGTTCAGGTTCTGTACAATGAAGCACAATGCATTGTAATGAAACCGCTCAGATGCAGGTGAAGTGCAGACTTTCAGCTTTCATTCAGTGGGGGGAACACAACAATTGCATAAAATGTGAGGCAACTAAAGCATTTTATAACACAATCCCTTCATTTCAGGAAAGAGTTAACACTAAAGGCGTTTTTTTTGTATTTTTTTAAGCGCAGACGATTTGGAAATCGCCCTGAAAGCGCTTGTGCAATGATTCCCTATGAGAGAATTCACATCTGAGCGTTTTGTGGGCTGCGCATTCAGCAAAGCGCTGCCTGTACAATTTTTGGGGCGATTTTGCCTCAACGGATGATTGCCTGTATAGGAAAAACGCGAAATGCTCAAAAATTCACTTTGTGCAGCGATTGTGTTCGCGCTTTTAAGAATAAATACATTGTATTTATTATTTCCCGGGTCAAAGAGTTCACTTCTTGACTTGCGTCAGGAAGTGAATTAAAAAAAGCTTGGGAAAAGCACTTAGAATAGAACTTTTCACAAAAACGCAACGCGCTGTGGAGCGCCAGGAATCGGAAAAAATAAAATAAATGCCAAACACTAACGCAAATGGAACGCAATGGGAACGAGGCCTTAAGGGGCTGAAAAGTGATTGGACATTTAACTCAAAGGTTGTTTCATGGGCAGGCGTGGGCAAATCCGTCATTTGTCATTTTATCAATGAAGCTGATAAAAGGCCTGGAGTTGATTTGAGGTGTGGCGCTTGCACGTGGGAGATTTTGTTGTGAACAGAAAACATGCGTTTAGAGGAGCTCCCAATGCAGGTGAATGAAGCCATCCTTGATGGAATAAACCCATCTTAGAAATCGCTACAATATTATGAGTAGTACATCTACAGTTTGTTTCATTCCGAGAAAGTAAGCGAGTAATGCTGAGTACACACTATGAGATTTTCTGGTCGATTTACTGTCAGATCGATTATTTCCAACATGTCCGATTTGCTTTTCGATCGATTTCCGAGCATTTTCCAAACGATTCCCGTGCACTTTAATAGGAAATCAAACGGAAAATGCTCGGAAAACGATCGGAAAGCAAATCGAACATGTTGGAAATAATCGATCTGACAGTAAATCGACCAGAAAATCTCATAGTGTGTACCCGGCATAAGAACTCAGCAACTCAAAAAGACCCGAGCGTCCACTGAACACAACAGTGGTGGGCAACTCGCGTTCAAAGAGCCACAAATGTTATTCTTTTCTTGTATTTGTATATTGATGACCTCTTCCACAGCACTGTACAGAGTATATAGCTGTCCCTCAGAGGAGCTCACAATCTAATCCCTACCATAGTCTTATGCCCATTGTAGTTTAGGGCCAATTTAGGGGGAAGCCAATTTACTTATCTGTATTTTATTTTTTTTGGGGGGGGGGGATGTGGGAGGAAATCTCCCTGCAGATAGTGCCCTGGCTTGGATTCGAACACCTTAGCCTCTGTCCTCCTCTTCTTTTGCCCTCAATTTCACTTTTTCCAAGCATCAGGGCTTTCTCCAGAAAATCCAGTCTTCTCATTATGTGACCAAAGTATTTGAGTTTTAATAGTATTATCAGCCCTTCTGATGAACTCTCTGGTCTTATTTCTGTAAGTAGTGACTTGTTAGATCTTCTGTCAGTCCAGAGAACTCTCTGGTCTTATTTCTGTAAGTAGTGACTGGTTGGATCTTCTGGCAGTCCAGGGAACTCTCTGGTCTTATTTCTGTAAGTAGTGACTGGTTAGATCTTCTGGCAGTCCAGGGAACTCTCTGGTCTTATTTCTGTAAGTAGTGACTGGTTGTATCTTCTGGCAGTCCAGGGAACTCTCTGGTCTTATTTCTGTAAGTAGTGACTGGTTGTATCTTCTGGCAGTCCAGGGAACTCTCTGGTCTTATTTCTGTAAGTAGTGACTGGTTAGATCTTCTGTCAGTCCAGAGAACTCTCTGGTCTTATTTCTGTAAGTAGTGACTGGTTGGATCTTCTGGCAGTCCAGGGAACTCTCTGGTCTTATTTCTGTAAGTAGTGACTGGTTAGATCTTCTGGCAGTCCAGGGAACTCTCTGGTCTTATTTCTGTAAGTAGTGACTGGTTGTATCTTCTGGCAGTCCAGGGAACTCTCTGGTCTTATTTCTGTAAGTAGTGACTGGTTGGATCTTCTGGCAGTCCAGGGAACTCTCTGGTCTTATTTCTGTAAGTAGTGACTGGTTAGATCTTCTGTCAGTCCAGGGAACTCTCTGGTCTTATTTCTGTAAGTAGTGACTGGTTAGATCTTCTGGCAGTCCAGGGAACTCTCTGGTCTTATTTCTGTAAGTAGTGACTTGTTAGATCTTCTGTCAGTCCAGGGAACTCTCTGGTCTTATTTCTGTAAGTAGTGACTGGTTGGATCTTCTGTCAGTCCAGGGAACTCTCTGGCCTTATTTCTGTAAGTAGTGACTGGTTGTATCTTCTGTCAGTCCAGGGAACTCTCTGGCCTTATTTCTGTAAGTAGTGACTGGTTGTATCTTCTGGCAGTCCAGGGAACTCTCTGGCCTTATTTCTGTAAGTAGTGACTGGTTGGATCTTCTGGCAGTCCAGGGAACTCTGTGGTCTTATTTCTGTAAGTAGTGACTGGTTGGATCTTCTGTCAGTCCAGGGAACTCTCTGGCCTTATTTCTGTAAGTAGTGACTGGTTGTATCTTCTGGCAGTCCAGGGAACTCTGTGGTCTTATTTCTGTAAGTAGTGACTGGTTGTATCTTCTGGCAGTCCAGGGAACTCTCTGGTCTTATTTCTGTAAGTAGTGACTGGTTAGATCTTCTGGCAGTCCAGGGAACTCTCTGGTCTTATTTCTGTAAGTAGTGACTGGTTAGATCTTCTGGCAGTCCAGGGAACTCTCTGGCCTTATTTCTGTAAGTAGTGACTTGTTAGATCTTCTGTCAGTCCAGGGAACTCTCTGGCCTTATTTCTGTAAGTAGTGACTTGTTAGATCTTCTGTCAGTCCAGGGAACTCTCTGGTCTTATTTCTGTAAGTAGTGACTGGTTAGATCTTCTGGCAGTCCAGGGAACTCTCTGGTCTTATTTCTGTAAGTAGTGACTGGTTGGATCTTCTGGCAGTCCAGGGAACTCTCTGGCCTTATTTCTGTAAGTAGTGACTGGTTGGATCTTCTGGCAGTCCAGGGAAGTCTCTGGTCTTATTTCTGTAAGTAGTGACTGGTTGGATCTTCTGTCAGTCCAGGGAACTCTCAGTACCTTTCTCCACTCCTTCTATCTTATTCCAATTTACCATAGTTTTCCTGCCAAGCAACAAGAGTCTTTTAAGCTTCATACTCACCGCCCGATGGCTCCTGGGACGTCCCCTTGACTGTCTTCAGCGACTCCTCTTCCTGTCGGCAGGTTAAAGTGCGAGGTCACGCAACTTACACCATGGCACAAGCAAGACTTCCAGCAATCGCGGTACTTTGTGCGGTGTTGTCAAGGAACTTAAAGAAGTGCTGTGTTTGTCCGTCGTTGTGACGCTAGTTCGTGATTGTGCGCCTGTACCCACCTTGCGACGTTTGGAAATCTCTCTCCATTGGGAAAATTGCCAGGTGGGTACACATCTTAAATCTCATGGCTGCAGTCACTATCTCCGGAGATCTCCCATCCCAGGAAGATGAAAGCTCTCAGAACTTCTACATTTTCTCCATATATTTGCAGATATTTCATTGGAGCAGATGACATGACTGTAGTTTTTTTGATGTTAAGCAGTAGACCAGCTTTATCACTTTCTTGTTTGACATTCATGACTCGGCTCTTCAATTCTCCCTCAGTTTCACTCATCAGAGTGGTTTCATCAGCAGATCTCAGATTGTTAATATTTCTATCAGCTTTTTTTTTTCTTCCTAATTCTGACACGTGACTCGTCCACACCAGCTTTGAGCTGCCTTTACATCATCAGTCGCCTGTAGGCACAGGCCTATAGTGCCTAAATTCAGCCCTGGATGTGTTTACTCACCCCTAATAATTTCTCTACTGCCCATTAGCGGTGGAAAGCAGCTGTGTGTACATGACACCTGCCCACCTCACCCCCCCCACCTCACGGCACCAGCAGGTGTATTCCACTCCTCCCTGCAGCAAACTGATCATTCTAAAGTATCTGTTTTGCATTAACTTGTTAAGTAGGCCCACACATCACAATCACAACTCCAATCATAACTTCAGTGGACAATCGGCTTGAAGCTGTCCAATCTCTGGCAGCCTGGAGAGCTCATAGCTTATTGGACTCACTGATGAGGCTCCCAGGAGAACATGAAAGTAAACTTATTAACCCTTTAGTACACTTGTTTTTATGTTTGTTCTTGGAACATATAGTGTAGCTAATCTATTGGAACAGAGAGATACATTTTTACTACAATTTGTCTTTTGAAGAAGCTGCTGCAAACATCTGTGCCAGACACCATGGACTTGCCAGACAGCAGGGGGCGCCTCTGCCGATCTCTTGTGGGGCCCTGGGGTATTAGCATGTGTTTATGTTTTGGCTTATGTGCAGCACAGATCTCTCCAGCGATGTGCAGCAGAGACTATGCCCGCCACTGCCAGGGCTGTGCAGCACAGATCTCTCCAGCAATGTGCAGCAGAGACTATGCCCGCGAGTGCCAAGGCTGTGCAGTACAGATCTCTGCAGTGATGTGCAGCAGACACGATGCCCACCACT
Organism: Hyperolius riggenbachi; assembly: GCF_040937935.1. NCBI lineage: Eukaryota > Metazoa > Chordata > Amphibia > Anura > Hyperoliidae > Hyperolius > Hyperolius riggenbachi. The sequence continues at coordinate 445,780,835 of NC_090650.1, read as the reverse complement.
GCTAGGACTGTGCAGCACAGATCTCTCCAGCGATGTGCAGCAGAGACTCTGCCCGCCACTGCCAGGGCTGTGCAGCAGAGACTGTGCCCGTCAGGGCTGTAAAACAGACATGATGTCTGCCAGGGCTGTGCTGCACAGATCTCTCCAGCGATGTGCAGCAGAGAGTATGCCCGCCACTGCCATGACTGTGCAGCACAGATCTCTCCAGCGATGTGCAGCAGAGACTATGCCCGCCACTGCCAGGGCTGTGCAGCACAGATCTCCAGCGATGTGCAGCAGAGACTGTGCCCGCCACTGCCAGGGCTGTGCAGCACAGATCTCTCCAGCGATGTGCAGCAGAGACTATGCCCGCGAGTGCCAGGGCTGGGCGCAGGAATGCCTGGCACAGGTTCCAGCAGGAAGTGACATCCTGGCCTGAACACACTGTGTGTTGACTCAGCGCTGAGGAAATGTGGCAGCTTCCTCCTCTGCAGAGGGATATCCGTGTGTAACCCCTGCAGTGCTGGAAGATGTCCCCATTGTCACCGGTGCCCCCAGCAGGGAGATGAGAGCAGCAATATCCCCAGAAGATCATTGTATAGAATACACAAGAGTGACACTAGGGCTGTACGAGTGTCCCGGGCTGACTGGCCGCCAAGTCAGGTGTTTTATGGCATATAATGTCCCTGTGCTGCCTGCAGTCAGTGTAATGTCCCTGCATACAATGTCCCTGTGCTGCCTGCAGTCCGTGTAATGTCCCCGCATACAATGTCCCTGTGCTGCCTGCAGTCAGTGTAATGTCCCCGCATACAATGTCCCTGTGCTACCTGCAGTCAGTGTAATGTCCCCGCATACAATGTCCCTGTGCTACCTGCAGTCAGTGTAATGTCCCCGCATACAATGTCCCTGTGCTGCTTGCAGTCAGTGTAATGTCCCCGCATACAATGTCCCTGCCTGCAGTCCGTGTAATGTCCCCGCATACAATGTCCCTGTGCTGCCTGCAGTCAGTGTAATGTCCCCGCATACAATGTCCCTGCCTGCAGTCAGTGTAATGTCCCCGCATACAATGTCCCTGTGCTACCTGCAGTCAGTGTAATGTCCCCGCATACAATGTCCCTGCCTGCAGTCCGTGTAATGTCCCCGCATACAATGTCCCTGTGCTGCCTGCAGTCAGTGTAATGTCCCCGCATACAATGTCCCTGTGCTACCTGCAGTCAGTGTAATGTCCCCGCATACAATGTCCCTGTGCTACCTGCAGTCAGTGTAATGTCCCCGCATACAATGTCCCTGTGCTGCTTGCAGTCAGTGTAATGTCCCCGCATACAATGTCCCTGCCTGCAGTCCGTGTAATGTCCTCGCATACAATGTCCCTGTGCTGCTTGCAGTCAGTGTAATGTCCCCGCATACAATGTCCCTGCCTGCAGTCCGTGTAATGTCCCCGCATACAATGTCCCTGTGCTGCCTGCAGTCAGTGTAATGTCCCCGCATACAATGTCCCTGCCTGCAGTCAGTGTAATGTCCCCGCATACAATGTCCCTGTGCTGCCTGCAGTCAGTGTAATGTCCCCGCATACAATGTCCCTGCCTGCAGTCAGTGTAATGTCCCCGCATACAATGTCCCTGCCTGCAGTCAGTGTAATGTCCCCGCATACAATGTCCCTGTGCTACCTGCAGTCAGTGTAATGTCCCCGCATACAATGTCCCTGTGCTGCCTGCAGTCGGTGTAATGTCCCTGCATACAATGTCCCTGCCTGCAGTCCGTGTAATGTCCCCGCATACAATGTCCCTGTGCTGCCTGCAGTCGGTGTAATGTCCCTGCATACAATGTCCCTGCCTGCAGTCCGTGTAATGTCCCCGCATACAATGTCCCTGCCTGCAGTCCGTGTAATGTCCCCGCATACAATGTCCCTGCCTGCAGTCCGTGTAATGTCCCCGCATACAATGTCCCTGTGCTGCCTGCAGTCGGTGTAATGTCCCTGCATACAATGTCCCTGTGCTGCCTGCAGTCAGTGTAATGTCCCTGCATACAATGTCCCTGCCTGCAGTCCGTGTAATGTCCCCGCATACAATGTCCCTGTGCTGCCTGCAGTCAGTGTAATGTCCCTGCATTCAATGTCCCTGCCTGCAGTCAGTGTAATGTCCCCGCATACAATGTCCCTGTGCTACCTGCAGTCAGTGTAATGTCCCCGCATACAATGTCCCTGTGCTACCTGCAGTCAGTGTAATGTCCCCGCATACAATGTCCCTGTGCTGCCTGCAGTCAGTGTAATGTCCCTGCATACAATGTCCCTGTGCTGCCTGCAGTCAGTGTAATGTCCCTGCATACAATGTCCCTGTGCTACCTGAAGTCAGTGTAATGTCCCCGCATACAATGTCCCTGCCTGCAGTCAGTGTAATGTCCCCGCATACAATGTCCCTGTGCTGCCTGCAGTCAGTGTAATGTCCCCGCATACAATGTCCCTGTGCTACCTGCAGTCAGTGTAATGTCCCCGCATACAATGTCCCTGTGCTGCCTGCAGTCAGTGTAATGTCCCCGCATACAATGTCCCTGCCTGCAGTCCGTGTAATGTCCCCGCATACAATGTCCCTGTGCTGCCTGCAGTCAGTGTAATGTCCCTGCATACAATGTCCCTGTGCTGCCTGCAGTCAGTGTAATGTCCCTGCATACAATGTCCCTGTGCTGCCTGCAGTCAGTGTAATGTCCCCGCATACAATGTCCCTGTGCTGCCTGCAGTCAGTGTAATGTCCCTGCATACAATGTCCCTGTGCTGCCTGCAGTCAGTGTAATGTCCCCGCATACAATGTCCCTGTGCTACCTGCAGTCAGTGTAATGTCCCCGCATACAATGTCCCTGTGCTGCCTGCAGTCAGTGTAATGTCCCCGCATACAATGTCCCTGCCTGCAGTCCGTGTAATGTCCCCGCATACAATGTCCCTGTGCTGCCTGCAGTCAGTGTAATGTCCCTGCATACAATGTCCCTGTGCTGCCTGCAGTCAGTGTAATGTCCCTGCATACAATGTCCCTGTGCTGCCTGCAGTCAGTGTAATGTCCCCGCATACAATGTCCCTGTGCTGCCTGCAGTCAGCATCCTATATAATAATAGGCAAGTGTCTCTGCGTCCCATGTCCCTGTGTGTGTGTTTTTTGTTGTACGCATGTGCAGGGACGCAGACACTGAGCTGGGGGAATGCCGTGCAGGTTACAGGGGAGGACGGGGCCAGGAGGGGCGTGTGCGTGTGGCGGTCGTGTGCGCGCTGACATGCACCAGTGACAGACCTAGAGCCCATTTATAAATGGGCGAAGGTCACTAGTACAGTATAATGTCCGTGTTCTGCCTGCAGTGTAATGTCGGCCATTTCTGCAGTACAAGGTCGCACTTGGTTGTTAGCTGTTAAAGATACACCATAAACCAAATCCACCAGTATAGTGTCATTGTGCGGGTCATAGCGATCTGTGCTCAAATGATTTCTGTTCACTGTGACTTTCAATAACGCCACTAATATTCTTCTGTGATCACTTTGGGTGACAGTTAACTTCTCAGCATTATACTCTGCTCTGTAGCCCTACGTGCCATATAGGGAACCCAAGGTGATAGGGATATGGAGGCTGCCAAATTTATTTCCTTACAACCACTTGAGGACCGTAGGCTTGGACCCCCCCCCCCCCCTCCCCCCCCCCCAGTGACCATGCTATCTTTTTACAATTCAGGCCACTGCAGCTGTAACAGCTCACTGCAGAACCATACAACACCGCACACAAATGAATCCCCTCCTCTTTTCTGCCCACCAACACAGCTTTCTGTTGGTGGGCTCTGATTACTGCTGCACACGGTTTTTTTTAAATTTCTTATATTTTTATTAATAAAAATGGCTATTTTTTATTTACTATTCCCTCCTCCCGCCAATCCTAGCGATTAGCTTTCATAGACATCAGCCTATGACAGCCGATCACTCTGAGCCTCTCCAGGGGACAGCTGAGTGACACGGCTGTCCCCAGTACAGCGCAGCGCCGTACAATGTAAATAGACAGTGATTTTGCCGTCGAACAGTTTCCTATCGGTGGAGCTCCGTCATTCAAGCAGGGATGCACGTGCAACCCTTCTGCAAAGCACGCCCCCTGGAGCCCGGGACAGCGTGTAGGGAGCCTGCGGCAGTATGCAGGGAGCCCGGGACAGCGGCGGAGAGCGGAGCGATCAGTGTGGGACAGTTGGCTGTAAGGGGCTGGAGAAAGCCCCAGGTGAGTAAAGCTGATTTTTCATATTTTGCCTGATGTTTCCTTTAACATCAATTGGCGTTACGCGGTGCTGGGGGAGCCGTCACATCCATGCCTATTGGCGTGACTCAGTCGTTGAGAAGTTAAGCAAATCAGTTGCCTGACTATCGTGCTGATGCATGGAATACTTTCAGACATAGCCCCCGAACAAGCATGCAGCAGATCAGGTGTTTCAGACATTATTGTCAGATCTTAGAAGATTAGCTGCATGCTCAGTCGGAGTCAGGTGATTTGGCCATTGCATAACATTCCACTTCTTTCCCTTCAAAAACTCTCTGGTTGCTTTTGCAGTCTGCTTTGGGTCATTGTCCATCTGTGCTTTGAAGCGCCGTCCAATGAGTTCTGAAGCATTTGGCTGAATATGAGCAGATAATATTGGCCAGAAACACAGAAGGGCGCGGGACATTCCAAACGTATTCAGTTGACGCAGGAAGAACAGCCGTTGCTGGCAGGGCTGTGGAGTCGGTACAAAAATCTGACTCCGACTCTTCAGTTTTTGAAATCACCGACTCCAACTCTGACTCCGGGTACCTAAAATGGCTCCGACTCCTCGACTCTGATTCCTTAGTCTAATACTTACCAGAACTAAGGATTTGGTACAAAAATCATCTACTCTGACTTCTGACTCCTCAGTTTATGAAACCTCCGACTCCGACTCCAGGTACTCACAATTGCTCCGACTCCCCAGCCCTGGTTGTCGGGCTTTTTGCTGCAGTTTGGAGTTCTCTTCCCACCTGAGGGAATACAAAGGACTGAACAGTCAGTGCCAAGATACAGCCCACACTCTGCACATCCACTATAAAGGTGGCCACACACATTACAATGTTGTTCTTTTCAATTCAAAAATTCCAATCAATTTTTCTTACTGATTGTAACATTTCCAAATTCGGACCAATGTACCACACACGATCAAACTCGCATAAAAACTCAGAAAATATTGCTCGGGTCTGCGCATCAAGAAATTGGCAACCTACCGCACGCCATTCAATTTTCATATAAATTATCAGAAAAATACAACGTTCCCGATCTTCTTTTATCGAATAAAAATAGGAAATTTGATCAGATTTCTCAAATTAATGAAAAAAAGAGCTTTCAGTTTTTCTGTACAACCGAACATTTTCATAAAATTGCAGTAAAATTGGATCGTTTTATTGTGTGTGTGGCCACGTTCAGCTCCCCAGTATGTCGAGATGACCCCCCACCCCGGGTGAGACGTCCCCAGTATCTGGAGATTACCCCCTTGGGTGAGATTAACCCCCCCCCCAGCGCCCCCCCCCCCCCCCCCCCCCCCCCCAATGCCCTTCTCAGGAAGCCAGGGCTGAATTCCCTTATATAGAGCCGCCAGCGCCTGCTTATCAGAGGGGAAACAGCGGTGATCAGATAAGGAGTTCCAGCCGCTGCGGTCACTTCTCCTACACTTGGTGGATGGCCGGTGTAATGTCTATGTATGCGATCACCTAATCCAGTTTATACTGCCATTCCATGAAGGGTCCTTCACTGATTAAAGAGCCATATATTGTCAGCTACACATTCAGTTCACTAGAAACATTAAAGAGGCCCTGTAGTGACATATAGCAGAATGCAGTAAAGAGGCCCTGTAGCGACATATAGCAGAATGCAGTAAAAGAGGCCCTGTAGTGACATATAGCAGAATGCAGTAAAGAGGCCCTGTAGTGACATATAGCAGAATGCAGTAAAGAGGCCCTGTAGTGACATATAGCAGAATGCAGTAAAGAGGCCCTGTAGTGACATACAGCAGAATGCAGTAAAGAGGCCCTGTAGTGACATATAGCAGAATGCAGTAAAAGAGGCCCTGTAGTGACATATAGCAGAATGCAGTAAAGAGGCCCTGTAGTGACATATAGCAGAATGCAGTAAAGAGGCCCTGTAGTGACATATAGCAGAATGCAGTAAAGAGTCCCTGTAGTGACATATAGCAGAATGCAGCAAAGAGGCCCTGTAGTGACATATGGCAGAATGCAGTAAAGAGGCCCTGTAGTGACATATGGCAGAATGCAGTAAAGAGGCCCTGTAGTGACATATAGCAGAATGCAGTAAAGAGGCCCTGTAGTGACATATAGCAGAATGCAGTAAAGAGGCCCTGTAGTGACATATAGTAGAATGCAGTAAAGAGGCCCTGTAGTGACATATAGCAGAATGCAGTAAAGAGGCCCTGTAGTGACATATAGTAGAATGCAGTAAAGAGGCCCTGTAGTGACATATAGTAGAATGCAGTAAAGAGGCCCTGTAGTGACATATAGTAGAATGCAGTAAAGAGGCCCTGTCGTGACATATAGCAGAATGCAGTGAAGAGGCCCTGTAGTGACATATAGCAGGATGCAGTAAAGAGGCCCTGTAGTGACATATAGCAGAATGCAGTAAAGAGGCCCTGTAGTGACATATAGCAGAATGCAGTGAAGAGGCCCTGTAGTGACATATAGCAGGATGCAGTAAAGAGGCCCTGTAGTGACATATAGCAGAATGCAGTAAAGATGCCCTCTGGTGACATATAGCAGAATGCAGTAAAGAGGCCCTGTAGTGACATATAGCAGAATGCAGTAAAGAGGCCCTGTAGTGACATATAGCAGAATGCAGTAAAGAGGCCCTGTCGTGACCTATAGCAGAATGCACTAAAGAGGCCCTGTAGTGACCTATAGCAGAATGCAGTAAAGAAGCCCTGTAGTGACATATAGTAGAATGCAGTAAAGAGGCCCTGTAGTGACATATAGCAGAATGCAGTAAAAGAGGCCCTGTAGTGACATATAGCAGAATGCAGTAAAGAGGCCCTGTAGTGACATATAGCAGAATGCAGTAAAGAGGCCCTGTAGTGACATATAGCAGAATGCAGTAAAGAGTCCCTGTAGTGACATATAGCAGAATGCAGCAAAGAGGCCCTGTAGTGACATATAGCAGAATTCAGTAAAGAGGCCCTGTAGTGACATATAGTAGAATGCAGTAAAGAGGCCCTGTAGTGACATATAGCAGAATGCAGTAAAAGAGGCCCTGTAGTGACATATAGCAGAATGCAGTAAAGAGGCCCTGTAGTGACATATAGCAGAATTCAGTAAAGAGGCCCTGTAGTGACATATAGTAGAATGCAGTAAAGAGGCCCTGTAGTGACATATAGCAGAATGCAGTAAAGAGGCCCTGTAGTGACATATAGCAGAATGCAGTAAAGAGGCCCTGTAGTGACATATAGCAGAATGCAGTAAAGAGTCCCTGTAGTGACATATAGCAGAATGCAGCAAAGAGGCCCTGTAGTGACATATAGCAGAATTCAGTAAAGAGGCCCTGTAGTGACATATAGTAGAATGCAGTAAAGAGGCCCTGTAGTGACATATAGCAGAATGCAGTAAAAGAGGCCCTGTAGTGACATATAGCAGAATGCAGTAAAGAGGCCCTGTAGTGACATATAGCAGAATGCAGTAAAGAGGCCCTGTAGTGACATATAGCAGAATGCAGTAAAGAGTCCCTGTAGTGACATATAGCAGAATGCAGCAAAGAGGCCCTGTAGTGACATATGGCAGAATGCAGTAAAGAGGCCCTGTAGTGACATATAGTAGAATGCAGTAAAGAGGCCCTGTAGTGACATATAGTAGAATGCAGTAAAGAGGCGATGTAGTGACATATAGTAGAATGCAGTAAAGAGGCCCTGTAGTGACCTATAGCAGAATGCAGTAATGAGGCCCTGTAGTGACCTATAGCAGAATGCAGTAATGAGGCCCTGTAGTGACATATAGTAGAATGCAGTAAAGAGGCCCTGTAGTGACATATAGCAGAATGCAGCAAAGAGGCCCTGTAGTGACATATGGCAGAATGCAGTAAAGAGGCCCTGTAGTGACATATAGTAGAATGCAGTAAAGAGGCCCTGTAGTGACATATAGTAGAATGCAGTAAAGAGGCGATGTAGTGACATATAGTAGAATGCAGTAAAGAGGCCCTGTAGTGACATATAGCAGAATGCAGTAATGAGGCCCTGTAGTGACCTATAGCAGAATGCAGTAAAGAGGCCCTGTAGTGACATATAGTAGAATGCAGTAAAGAGGCCCTGTAGTGACATATAGCAGAATGCAGTAATGAGGCCCTGTAGTGACATACAGATGTGTTCAAAATTATTCCCTCTACCCCCCCCCCCCCCCCCCCCTGAAATTGAGTGTTTTGGCCAGTTTGACATTGATTTTGATCATTTCAGTCATCTTGTTTACAATTAAATCAAAGAGGCACTGAAATAACCACAGATGTCTTGTCTGTGCTCACATCATTATTAGTTGTATACAACCCCCAAGTGACATTCATTCTTAGTACTTAGTACAACGTCCTTTTCCAATTATAACAGCTTTTATACGTGAAGCATAGCTTGGCACAAGTGTCTTGCAGCGATCTGCGGGTATCTTAGCCCATTCTTCATGGGAAAAGCCTCCAGTTCAGTCACATTCTTAGGCTTGCGCGCTGTAACTGCTTTCTTTAGGTCCCACCAGAGGTTGTCAATCGGATTTAAGTCTGGTGACTGCGATGGCCACTCCAAAATGTTCCAGCCTTTAATCTGCAACCATGCTCTAGTGGACTTGGAGGTGTGCTTGCTTGAGATCATTGTCCTGTTAAAAGGTCCAACGTCTCCCAAGCCTCAGGTTTGTGACGGACTGCATCACATTTTCTTCCAATATCTCCTGGTACTGAAGAGAATTCATGGTACCTTGCACACGCTGAAGCTTCCCTGTACCTGCAGAAGCAAAACAGCCCCAAAGCATGATTGACCCCCCGCCATGCTTCACAGTAGGCAAGGTGTTCTTTTCTTCATAGGCCTTGTTCTTCCTCCTCCAAACATAGCGTTGATCCATGGGCCCAAACCGTTCTAATTCTGTTTCATCAGTCCACAGAACACTATCCCAAAACCTTTGTGGAAGTGTTCTGTGGACTGATGAAACAAAATTAGAACTGTTTTTGCATAATGGTATTTGCACAATGTGATTGATCAGATTTATGGGCATAGCAATCACTGCAAATTTGGATCTACTACATGATGTTTTTGCATAATGATGTCAGATGGAGCGATGTACATAGCATTTAATTGCGTTTTTTGGTACACTGATTTAAATAGGGACCAATGGAATGAGACCTAAGGCAAAATTCGTTATTAGTACTAAAGCAAATTGGCTATGGATTCAGTATAACTAGCAACATTGCAACTAGGGCCAAAATAGCTCCCGGTTAATAATAAAAAGGGGGATAGATGCCCTGTAGTATTACCACTGTCAGGTCTAAGATGTTTTTTTATTGCCTTTTGATGAAATGGATTATTTTTACACTTTGGTGTATGTATGTTTTTATTTCAGTTGCTCCAGTTTATGTTGCCTGAGGAAGCGGGCGTTAGACCCGTGAAACGCGTTGCAAGTTGTATTGTGGAGTAAGAATAAACTGTTTCTTTTTATTTGAACAAATTGCAATCTGTCATTTTTGGGGAGGTAAGTCACCCAGTACCCCCAATTTTACGATATTTTAATCTATAGTGATTTTATCCTTTGGGCGCCTCTGTAATTTTTTGAACATAATTATATTCACTGGCTGGATGGGTGTGATCACCTTCTTCTATCCACGGAGTGCGACCTTTTAGCCTGAGCGGGGACAGGCTCAAATTCCCCGACTGCGAGATCAGTGGTTGCCTAAAGTGGCAACGCACCCTTGTGAGCAACATTCCTTTCAACTTAATTCCAGATCATAATAAGGATATTACACGATCTGGGCTCTCGTTTTTCTTTTTTTGTTTCCACATTCTGCAGAGATCACCTGCCAGCAGTAAAGATGTCACCATGTGATAAATGCCAGAATGTAAATCAGGGAGAGGAAAGATTTTACAATGGGAAAACACTGATTAAATCATCTATAACTGAATATTGTAAAAAAAATAAGCAATTTTATGCATTCCATTATTTTCCCTACAGCTTCTCTAACTAGATTATAAGTATATTGAAACTACATCAATTAAATGACTTTTTTTAATGAAAATATTGTTGGAGATTTGGTAGGAGAGGATTAGCTCCTGATGGAGGTGCAACTTTGCCGACATTTCTGCTGTATCCGGAATATATACCGCTTGTCTGGGGCTGCTCTGTGGTGTGTGGCTGTTCTGGGTCTGCTGCATCCAGAATATAACGCTTGTCTGGGGCTGCTCTGTGGTGTGTGGCTGTTCTGGGTCTGCTGTATCCAGAATATATACCGCTTGTCTGGGGCTGCTCTGTGGTGTGTGGCTGTTCTGGGTCTGCTGTATCCAGAATATATACCGCTTGTCTGGGGCTGCTCTGTGGTGTGTGGCTGTTCTGGGTCTGCTGTATCCAGAATATATACCGCTTGTCTGGGGCTGCTCTGTGGTGTGTGGCTGTTCTGGGTCTGCTGTATCCAGAATATACCGCTTGTCTGGGGCTGCTCTGTGGTGTGTGGCTGTTCTGGGTCTGCTGTATCCAGAATATATACCGCTTGTCTGGGGCTGCTATGTAATGTGTGGCTGTTCTGGGTCTGCTGTATCCAGAATATATACCTCTTGTCTGGGGCTGCTCTGTAATGTGTGGCTGTTCTGGGTCTGCTGTATCCAGAATATACCGCTTGTCTGGGGCTGCTCTGTGGTGTGTGGCTGTTCTGGGTCTGCTGTATCCAGAATATACCGCTTGTCTGGGGCTGCTCTGTAATGTGTGGCTGTTCTGGGTCTGCTGTATCCAGAATATAACGCTTGTCTGGGGCTGCTGTGTGGTGTGTGGCTGTTCTGGGTCTGCTGTATCCAGAATATAACGCTTGTCTGGGGCTGCTGTGTGGTGTGTGGCTGTTCTGGGTCTGCTGTATCCAGAATATAACGCTTGTCTGGGGCTGCTCTGTGGTGTGTGGCTGTTCTGGGTCTGCTGTATCCAGAATATACCACTTGTCTGGGGCTGCTGTGTGGCTGTTCTGGGTCTGCTGTATCCAGAATATATACCGCTTGTCTGGGGCTGCTCTGTGGTGTGTGGCTGTTCTGGGTCTGCTGCATCCAGAATATACCGCTTGTCTGGGGCTGCTCTGTGGTGTGTGGCTGTTCTGGGTCTGCTGTATCCAGAATATACCGCTTGTCTGGGGCTGCTCTGTAATGTGTGGCTGTTCTGGGTCTGCTGTATCCAGAATATAACGCTTGTCTGGGGCTGCTGTGTGGTGTGTGGCTGTTCTGGGTCTGCTGTATCCAGAATATATACCGCTTGTCTGGGCTGCTCTGTGGTGTGTGGCTGTTCTGGGTCTGCTGTATCCAGAATATAACGCTTGTCTGGGGCTGCTCTGTGGTGTGTGGCTTCTCTGGGTCTGCTGTATCCAGAATATACCGCTTGTCTGGGGCTGCTCTGTGGTGTGTGGCTGTTCTGGGTCTGCTGTATCCAGAATAACCGCTTGTCTGGGGCTGCTCTGTGGTGTGTGACTGTTCTGGGTCTGCTGTATCCAGAATATATACCGCTTGTCTGGGGCTGCTCTGTGGTGTGTGGCTGTTCTGGGTCTGCTGTATCCAGAATATAACGCTTGTCTGGGGCTGCTCTGTGGTGTGTGGCTGTTCTGGGTCTGCTGTATCCAGAATATACCGCTTGGCTGGGGCTGCTCTGTGGTGTGTGGCTGTTCTGGGTCTGCTGTATCCCGAATATATACCGCTTGTCTGGGGCCGCTCTGTGGTGTGTGGCTGTTCTGGGTCTGCTGTATCCAGAATATACCGCTTGTCTGGGGCTGCTCTGTGGTGTGTGGCTGTTCTGGGTCTGCTGTATCCAGAATATACCGCTTGTCTGGGGCTGCTCTGTGGTGTGTGGCTGTTCTGGGTCTGCTGTATCCAGAATATACCGCTTGTCTGGGGCTGCTCTGTGGTGTGTGGCTGTTCTGGGTCTGCTGTATCCAGAATATACCGCCTGTCTGGGGCTGCTCTGTGGTGTGTGGCTATTCTGGGCCTGCTGTATCCAGAATATACCGCTTGTCTGGGGCTGCTCTGTAATGTGTGGCTGTTCTGGGTCTGCTGTATCCAGAAGATAACGCTTGTCTGGGGCTGCTCTGTAATGTGTGGCTGTTCTGGGCCTGCTGTATCCAGAATATATACCGCTTGTCTGGGGCTGCTCTGTGGTGTGTGGCTGTTCTGGGTCTGCTGTATCCAGAATATATACCGCTTGTCTGGGGCTGCTCTGTGGTGTGTGGCTGTTCTGGGTCTGCTGTATCCAGAATATAACGCTTGTCTGGGGCTGCTCTGTGGTGTGTGGCTGTTCTGGGTCTGCTGTATCCAGAATATAACGCTTATCTGGGGCTGCTCTGTGGTGTGTGACTGTTCTGGGTCTGCTCTATCCGGAATATATACCGCTTGTCTGGGGCTGCTCTGTGGTGTGTGGCTGTTCTGGGTCTGCTGTATCCAGAATATAACGCTTGTCTGGGGCTGCTCTGTGGTGTGTGGCTGTTCTGGGTCTGCTGTATCCAGAATATAACGCTTGTCTGGGGCTGCTCTGTGGTGTGTGGCTGTTCTGGGTCTGCTGTATCCAGAATATAACGCTTATCTGGGGCTGCTCTGTGGTGTGTGACTGTTCTGGGTCTGCTCTATCCGGAATATATACCGCTTGTCTGGGGCTGCTCTGTGGTGTGTGGCTGTTCTGGGTCTGCTGTATCCAGAATATAACGCTTGTCTGGGGTTGCTCTGTGGTGTGTGGCTGTTCTGGGTCTGCTGTATCCAGAATATAACGCTTGTCTGGGGCTGCTCTGTGGTGTGTGGCTGTTCTGGGTCTGCTGTATCCAGAATATAACGCTTGTCTGGGGCTGCTCTGTGGTGTGTGGCTGTTCTGGGTCTGCTGTATCCCGAATATATACCGCTTGTCTGGGGCCGCTCTGTGGTGTGTGGCTGTTCTGGGTCTGCTGTATCCAGAATATAACGCTTGTCTGGGGCTGCTCTGTGGTGTGTGGCTGTTCTGGGTCTGCTGTATCCAGAATAACCGCTTGTCTGGGGCTGCTCTGTGGGGTGTGGCTGTTCTGGGTCTGCTGTATCCAGAATATAACGCTTGTCTGGGGCTGCTCTGTGGTGTGTGGCTGTTCTGGGTCTGCTGTATCCAGAATATACCGCCTGTCTGGGGCTGCTCTGTGGTGTGTGGCTGTTCTGGGTCTGCTGTATCCAGAATATACCGCTTGGCTGGGGCTGCTCTGTGGTGTGTGGCTGTTCTGGGTCTGCTGTATCCCGAATATATACCGCTTGTCTGGGGCTGCTCTGTGGTGTGTGGCTGTTCTGGGTCTGCTGTATCCAGAATATAACGCTTGTCTGGGGCTGCTCTGTGGTGTGTGGCTGTTCTGGGTCTGCTGTATCCAGAATATAACGCTTGTCTGGGGCTGCTCTGTGGTGTGTGGCTGTTCTGGGTCTGCTGTATCCAGAATATAACGCTTGTCTGGGGCTGCTCTGTGGTGTGTGGCTGTTCTGGGTCTGCTGTATCCAGAATATAACGCTTGTCTGGGGCTGCTCTGTGGTGTGTGGCTGTTCTGGGTCTGCTGTATCCAGAATATAACGCTTGTCTGGGGCTGCTCTGTGGTGTGTGGCTGTTCTGGGTCTGCTGTATCCAGAATATATCGCTTGTCTGCGGCTGCTCTGTGGGGGTGTGGCTGTTCTGGGTCTGCTGTATCCAGAATATACCGCTTGTCTGGGGCTGCTCTGTGGTGTGTGGCTGTTCTGGGTCTGCTGTATCCAGAATATAACGCTTGTCTGGAGCTGCTCTGTGGTGTGTGGCTGTTCTGGGTCTGCTGTATCCAGAATATAACGCTTGTCTGGGGCTGCTCTGTGGTGTGTGGCTGTTCTGGGATTGCTAATAGCCGATCCATTATACTGCATGAGTTATTCATGAACTCTGATCCCAGAAGGCCTCATAAACCTCCTGTGTGGTAATAAATGTCTGTCTGATGAATAGTCTAATATCTGATTACTGCACTTCCCTGGCCTGTATACTCACCTCAGCTGACACGTAA
>NC_090650.1:445246614-445384114 GCF_040937935.1 Hyperolius riggenbachi | reverse complement strand
ACTGACCTCTTCCTGTGTACCCTGACCTCGGTTACTGCCTGGACTGACCTCCTCCTGTGTACCCTGACCTTTGACCTTGGTTGCTGCCTGGACTGACCTCTTCCTGAGTACCCTGACCTTTGGCTTTGATTTCTGCCTGGACTGACCTATGTCCTGTGTACCCTGACCTGCTCTTGTCTCACCCCTTGGATACCATTAACCTCTGACTGCCTGTGTACGACTCCAGCCTGTTTATTATTCTTGCTCGATAATTTGGCAGTGCACTTCCCTCCAGATTTATGATTGCCCTCCCCTCTTGCCCATATCCAGCATGGTGAGGTTCTGGTGGAACTTCTGCCTTCCCGCCATTTTTCACTAGCTGCAATCTGCTTAAAATAGTGGATCATCTGCGTTTTGCTGATCGCTAGTCCCCCCCCCCCCCCCCACAGTAACTTAAATCGCGGTACCCTTTTTCCATTAGCACGTTTTGATTTTTTCACCAGCCCAATAGTAGTGCTGCGTGATTATTGCAGCGATTGCGCTCCAATGCAAAAGATAGGATTGTGGCAAAAAGTGCATTTTTAATTTTGTGTTCGTGTTTTTTGCAGCAAACTTTGCAAACATTCCCAGAAGACAGCTACTTCCTGTTTCCTGTTTACAGTGATGAGGAGAGCAGCAATGGTTTACCAGAGAGGAACTTATAGCCCACAGACAGCCCCACACTGTCATTAAACACATTATATACATATACACATCTTTTACAGCAAATAGAATTCAACAGCTGGGATCAACAACTTATTTTTTTTAACCGCAGAATGGCGGCGTGACAGTGGCTCTCTTGTTCCTCAGCGACGCATATGTGCGCCATCTCGCAGGGAACGAGATTTAACAGGAGCTCACGCTCGCACGAGCGCTCACTCCTGTCAGCCGGCACAGTGGACCGCATCGATCAGCCTGCCAGCCAGAGGTCAGAGCTGGCAGGCTGTTTTTTTTAAGTATTTATTGATTATATATTTATATCGCGCTGACATATTACGCAGCACTGTACAGAGTAGATTGTCATGTCACTAACTGTCCCTCAGAGGAGCTCACAATCTAATCCCTACCATAGTCATATGTCTGTGTGTATCGTGTAATGTATGTATCATAGTCTAGGGCCAATTTAGGGGGAAACCAATTAACTCTGCTGTATGTTTATTTATTTTTTTGAATTTCAGTTTGTTTTTTTATTGAAAAAAAACTTAACCTAGCAGCAGCAATCAAATATTACCAAAAGAAAGCTCTATTTGTGAGAAGAAAAGGAGGTAAAATTCATTTGGGTGCTGAATTGTAAAAAATGGCCTGGTTACTAGGGGGTATAAACCTCTGGGGCTCAAGGGGTTACATAATTCAAAACACACTGGTTGAAAAAAAAATGCAACTTTTCCAGCCAATAGAATTCAAACAGTGATAAAATCGCAAACGCACACACTTTATTTAAAAAAAAACACACACATTAAAATCGAATTGGATCGCAGGGGAAGAAATGGAAAAAAGTGCAATCGCATCTCCATCAAATCGCATTGTGCTTGTGTGATTGTCAGTGAAAAAGGAGCCTTCCCATCCTCAGTGATCTTTGTGCACTGAGAGTGGCTTTGAAGCCACATTTGTTATTGTACCAAGATCATTCTTCAGTTACAACTCTGCTGCTGGCATATGTCATTTTCCAGTTTACCACAAGATGGCGCTGGTTGCTCACAAGTTTCACTGATTTTTATTTTGTTTTTTTGATCAAGTCTGAATAAAATGAGAACAGTGAATTTGCAGTCAATTCTGCAAATTCAGAGCTCTAAAAGGCAAAAATAGTTGTTTACATGTAAATATTACAGATTTTTATGAAAGCCACTAACTGTGCGCTCATAGAAAATAATGTAAATAAACTGAATTCAGTTCATCTTAAGCCCCGGGTGCTGGGATGATAATGTCTCCCTTGGCTGAGCGGGACGCAGCACATGGGGTGTCAGGCTGTCATGTGACCCCTACGAATTACGCAGGCCAGAATGTGACCTCTTGAAGTACGCAAGCCATCAAATGACCCCCATGAACTACACAGGCTGTCAGTCTTGGAGAGACTTGCTGCTGGGACTTGTGGTTCACCATCTGTGCTGAAGAGAACACGGAGGCCTGTAATCGTGCTTTTGGGCGTCCGTCAAATAAAGGCGCCTGGAAATGTTGGCGCCCAGTAATGCCAGCAGTAAAATATTGGTATTAAATACCAATATTTTACTATGAACAAACACACCAGATCACATAGAATACATGGTATTCAGACCATATCTATAACAAAGATCAGCTGCATAAAGGTAAAGAGGAACTCCAGTGAAAAATAGTGTAATAAAAAAAGTGCTTCATTTTTACAATAATTATGTATAAATGATTTAGTCAGTGTTTGCCCATTGTAAAATCTTTCCTCTCCCTGATTTACATTCTGACATTTACCACATGGTGACATTTTTACTGCTGGCAGGTGATGTAGCTGCTGCATGCTTTTTTGGTAGTTGGAAATAGCTGTAAACAGCTATTTCCCACAATGCAACAAGGTTCACAGACAGGAAACTGCCAGGAGTACCACGGTCCTCAGAGTTTCTTGTGGGAGGGGTTTCACCACAATATCAGCCATACAGCGCCCCCTGTTTATGAAAAGAAATAGATTTCTCATGGGAAAGGGGGTATCAGCTACTGATTGGGATGAAGTAAAATTCTTGGTCGGAGTTTCTCTTTAAATGCCAGTGAGTGTTTTAACCGAAATAATCGACCATAGAGAGATTGCTTGACTGAAAAGGAAAGTGAGCATTTGGACTCCACCTTATAGGGAACCTTAACTGAGAGCGATATGGATGTTTCCTTTTAAACAATACCAGTTGCTTGGCAGTCCTGCTGATCTCTTTGGCTGCAGTAGTGGCTGAATCACACACCTGAAACAAGAATGCAGCTAATCCAGTCTGACTTCAGTCAGAGCACCTGATCTGCTGCATGCTTGTTCAGGGGCTGTGGCTAAAAGTATTAGAGACACAGGATCAGCAGGAGAGTCAGGCAACTGGTGTTATTTTAAAAGGAAAAATCCATATCCTTCTCAGTTTAGGTTCCCTTTAAGTCTGTGTAGTTTATTGATGGATCACATGAAATAAATAAATTGTGATTCCAATAAACCCACCAGTGAAGTTGCGCGGATTATAACCTCCGCAGGTCCAGAAGCGACACAAAGGGTAGCAGCACAATGTAGTGTGCAATAAGCATGACTTTTATAAGTATAGTAAGTGAAGCTTCAGGCCACATTCACAGGGGGATGCTACGGAGCTGTGGTATAAACTCCTATAACGCAGCTCACCGCAATGCTAACCTTATGGGACGGACACACTGCGATGTTAGCATCGCATTGTAACATGTAGCGTTATGGTAACACACTGCTGCAGTGCATTACCTCTACATGCACACGTTACCAGGTACGGGGAAGCATACTTTCATTGCCTGTATGCTTCACTGTACCTGTAGAGATGTCTCCCCAGTATAAGTAGCCTTCTTTAGCATAAGTGGTAAGAGGTATCCCCCAGTATAAGTAGTCCCTCAGTATAAGAGAAGGTACAAATGCCTGAGAGGCATCCTTCAGTATGGTGGTGAAGCGTGTGGGAGGAGGAGGCAGCCATGGCGCCCATGGCACAATCCATACCTGCACCCCTCTAGATACGCCTCTGACAGGTAGGACCAGTCAGCATGGCAAAACGCGATGATGCCACTCACAGCCTCTGGCCAAACCTAACCCTACTCTCACATAGAAACCCCACCCCGACACCTAACCCTAACCATCCCCCCTTCCCCCCCACAAACCGCCTAACTGATGCCTAACCCCTCAAACCTCCCCCCTCCACAAACTATCTGCCTAACGCTTAACCCTTAACCCCCCTCACAAACTACCTACCTAACGCTTTAACCCCCGCACACTAGCTACCTCAGGACCCAGCCCATTTCCATATATAAAAAAAAAAATCTCGGGTGCCGCAAAGGCTCCTAAAAATATCAGTCAATATATAGCATTCACCAAGCGCCCAAATTTCCGCTTCGGCACCCAATTCCCGATATTTTGCATTGTTTCAGCTACATCTGAGCCCCGCACCCCCACCCCTCCCCCGGCCCCGAGAGTCATCACATGAGGGTACGTTTGGGTTTGGCTGCGGTGGACTCGGACCATTGCTGAGAGGTCTAACACTAACCTCTGCTCCTATGCACCTCGGGAGGTAAGTACTCCCCAGGCAGGGCATAATATGGCAGCCTCCATATCCCTCTGATTACAGTTGTCCTGTGGACATGCACGCTACCAATGGGCACTAATTTGCTATTCTCTCAGTATTTGGGTTCTATATATCATGGATCTGCATTATACAGCATCTGCCCGTGTATGTCCACAATATGTTCACCTTCATAGGTAGCTACATACCATACAGTAAAAATATTAGATTGTACAGCAATTCTATCAAAATGATCAGTTGTACAGAAAAATTGAATTTTTTTTTTTATTTTTTTTTTAAAGGGCAACTGAAGTGAGAAAAATATGGAGGCTGCCATATGTATTTCATGTTAAACAATACCAGTTGCCTGGCTGTCCTGCTGATCTATTTGGCTGCAGTAGTGTGTGAATCACACCAGAAACAAGCATGCTGCTAATCTTGTCAGAAACACCTGATCTGCTGCATGCTTGTTCAGGGGCTATGGCTACAAGTATTAGAGGCAGAAGATCAGCAGGACTGCCAGGCAACTGGTATTGCTGAAAAGGAAATATTAAATATGGCAGCCAACATATACCTCTCACCTCAGTTGTCCTTTAATCAAGCAAGAAATCTAATCGGGAAAGACTGCTTTATCCTGTTCTATGAAAAACTGAAGGCGAGTCAATTTATTGATAGTTACATCCAAGCAATTGTTATTAGAGTTCTCAATCCTTAACTTTCGAAATGGAGGAAGAATTGTACAGGTGTGTAGTACATTGGTCAGATTCCTCAAACGTTGCAACAAACAGAGACATTGATTGTAATTCTCACATGAAAAATGTAAAAGAGATTGTATAGTGTATGGCCCCCTTTAGTGTTATATATCTCCATTTCTATAGACCCAGCGCTGCTCTCACACCAGCAGCTGCCCGCAGGGGGCTCGGGGGAGGGGGTCTCAGGGTGATTGACGTACACACGGTGGGTAACCCGAGTCCCTATAAAACGCGTGTTCCTGCGCGTCTGGAAATAACCGGTATGAAGCACTTTTGGGGGTCCGTGCAGCTGACCCCCTGTTTCTGTCTGTCTGCGGATCTCTGAGTACTGAGCTCTGCATCTGATAATACCAGCAAGGTTGGGGAGTGAAGCGCGGACCCCCAGAGAGAGAAAGAGACCCCCGGTGACACCGGACAGACTCGGCAGAGGTAGGGGTCCCTGCTGGAATATATGGCAGAGATGGGGGGGAGGGGCTGTGGGGGAGGGGTGTGCTGGGACCCCCAGAGAGAGAAAGAGACCCCCGGTGACACCGGACAGACTCGGCAGAGGTAGGGGTCCCTGCTGGAATATATGGGGGGGGGGGGCTGTGGGGGAGGGGTGTGCTGGGACCCCCAGAGAGAGAGAGAGAGACCCCCGGTGACCCCGGACAGACTCGGCAGAGGTAGGGGTCCCTGCTGGAATATATGGGGGGGGGGGGGCTGTGGGGGAGGGGTGTGCTGGGACCCCCAGAGAGAGAGAGAGAGACCCCCGGTGACCCCGGACAGACTCGGCAGAGGTAGGGGTCCCTGCTGGAATATATGGCAGAGATGGGGGGGGGAGGGGCTGTGGGGGAGGGGTGTGCTGGGACCCCCAGAGAGAGAGAGAGACCCCCGGTGACCCCGGACAGACTCGGCAGAGGTAGGGGTCCCTGCTGGAATATATGGCAGAGATGGGGGGGGAGGGGCTGTGGGGGAGGGGTGTGCTGGGACCCCCAGAGAGAGAGAGAGAGACCCCCGGTGACCCCGGACAGACTCGGCAGCGGTAGGGGTCCCTGCTGGAATATATGGCAGAGATGGGGGGGGAGGGGCTGTGGGGGAGGGGTGTGCTGGGACCCCCAGAGAGAGAGAGAGAGACCCCCGGTGACCCCGGACAGACTCGGCAGCGGTAGGGGTCCCTGCTGGAATATATGGCAGAGATGGGGGGGAGGGGCTGTGGGGGAGGGGTGTGCTGGGACCCCCAGAGAGAGAGAGAGAGACCCCCGGTGACCCCGGACAGACTCGGCAGCGGTAGGGGTCCCTGCTGGAATATATGGCAGAGATGGGGGGGGAGGGGCTGTGGGGGAGGGGTGTGCTGGGACCCCCAGAGAGAGAGAGAGAGACCCCCGGTGACCCCGGACAGACTCGGCAGCGGTAGGGGTCCCTGCTGGAATATATGGCAGAGATGGGGGGGGAGGGGCTGTGGGGGAGGGGTGTGCTGGGACGCTGGACAGAGAGGGTAAACGCATTCCGAATCGCACCTCAGAAATTTTCTGTTTTGAGACGAAAATCAGAGGGATGTGAAGGGGAAATCCTAGCTTATAGGGAATACATCAAAAAAGGCACGGCACTCAGGGCGCAGTGTAGGAGGGGGCGCACAATTCATTCAGCTGTCATTCCTAATTGTGTATGAAGCAGAAAGAAATAAGAAAAGGTGATACATGGCAGTGACTGCAAGCCAGAGAACTAGATATTAAGGTGTTGGGGAGGTTGTGGGCCCTGTGGCCCTCTTAGTCTAATAGCAATCAGTGTGTGACAGCTGGGGTGGGAGGGATGGAGAGGCGCACTTTGGTGTCTCAGCCTTGGGTGCTGGAGGACCTTGTCCCGCCTCTGACGGCACTCAGGAGCTGTATGCAGCAACAAGCTGTATTGGAGCAAGCGATGACACTACATGTTTCGGGCTTGTTGCTGCATACAGCTCCTGAGTGCCGTGTCTATGGATGTGCAGGGGTGGTGTACCTGCTAGACGCTGAGCACCGGCTGGACGATTGTGATATCATTTGTTCCCAGAGTAAGGAGGTCTTTTTAGCTTATAGGGAACAAATTCACACTAAGTATACTTAATCTTATGGTAAATGCAAAAATATATTTGCACTAAATTACAATTTTGCGATTTCTCATCGCAAACTGGGAATCTACGAAATTCAGCATTTATTTGGAATTAGCAACATTTCTGAATTTCATTTAGAATTCGGCCATTTCGACCATCCTCTCTGAAGAAAATCATATGTACCAAGGAATAGTTGCCCCAGTATAGGTTTGTCAGGTATAGGTGCCCCCAGTATAGGTTAGCCAGGTATAGGTGCCCCAGTGTAAGTTAGCTAGGTATAGGTGCCTCCAGTATAGGTTAGCCAGCTACAGTTGCCCCAGTATAGGTAGCAAGGTATAGTTGCTCCCAGTATAGGTTAGCCAGGTATAGGTGCCCTTAGACAGTATAGGTAGCCAGTATAGTTGCCCCAGTATAGGTAGCCAGGTATAGTTGCCCCAGGTATAGTTGCCCCCTGTATAGGTAGCCAGGCATAGTTGCCCCAGTATAGGTAGCCAGGTATAGGTGCCCCCAGTATAGGTAGCCAGGTATAGTTGCCCCCAGTATAGGTTAGCCTGGTATAGTTGCCCCAGTATAGGTAGCTAGGTATAGTTGCCCCCAGTATAGGTAGCCAGGTATAGGTGCCCCCAGTATAGGTAGCTAGGTATAGTTGCCCCCAGTATAGGTAGCCAGGTATAGGTGCCCCCAGTATAGGTAGCCAGGTATAGGTGCCCCCAGTATAGGTAGCCAGGTATAGCTGCCCCCCAGTATAGGTAGCCAGATATAGGTGCCCCCAGTATAGGTAGCCAGGTATAGTTGCCCCAGTATAGGTAGCCAGGTATAGGTGCCCCCAGTATAGGTAGCCAGGTATAGTTGCCCCCAGTATAGGTTAGCCTGGTATAGGTGCCCCCAGTATAGGTAGCTAGGTATAGTTGCCCCCAGTATAGGTAGCCAGGTATAGGTGCCCCCAGTATAGGTAGCTAGGTATAGTTTCCCCCAGTATAGGTAGCCAGGTAAAGGTGCCCCCAGTATAGGTAGCCAGGTATAGGTGCCCCCAGTATAGGTAGCCAGGTATAGCTGCCCCCCAGTATAGGTATCCAGATATAGGTGCCCCCAGTATAGGTAGCCAGGTATAGTTGCCCCAGTATAGGTAGCCAGGTATAGGTGCCCCCAGTATAGGTAGCTAGGTATAGTTGCCCCCAGTATAGGTAGCCAGGTAAAGGTGCCCCCAGTATAGGTAGCCAGGTATAGGTGCCCCCAGTATAGGTAGCCAGGTATAGCTGCCCCCCAGTATAGGTAGCCAGATATAGGTGCCCCCAGTATAGGTAGCCAGGTATAGTTGCCCCAGTATAGGTAGCCAGGTATAGCTGCCCCCCAGTATAGGTAGCCAGATATAGGTGCCCCCAGTATAGGTAGCCAGGTATAGTTGCCCCAGTATAGGTAGTCAGGTATAGGTGCCCCCAGTATAGGTAGCCAGGTATAGGTGCCCCCAGTATAGGTAGCTAGGTATAGTTGCCCCCAGTATAGGTAGCCAGGTAAAGGTGCCCCCAGTATAGGTAGCCAGGTATAGGTGCCCCCAGTATAGGTTAGCCAGGTATAGGTGCCCCAGTGTAAGTTAGCTAGGTATAGGTGCCTCCAGTATAGGTTAGCCAGCTACAGTTGCCCCAGTATAGGTAGCCAGGTATAGTTGCTCCCAGTATAGGTTAGCCAGGTATAGGTGCCCTTAGACAGTATAGGTAGCCAGTATAGTTGCCCCAGTATAGGTAGCCAGGTATAGTTGCCCCAGGTATAGTTGCCCCCTGTATAGGTAGCCAGGCATAGTTGCCCCAGTATAGGTAGCCAGGTATAGGTGCCCCCAGTATAGGTAGCCAGGTATAGTTGCCCCCAGTATAGGTTAGCCTGGTATAGTTGCCCCAGTATAGGTAGCTAGGTATAGTTACCCCCAGTATAGGTAGCCAGGTATAGGTGCCCCCAGTATAGGTAGCTAGGTATAGTTGCCCCCAGTATAGGTAGCCAGGTATAGGTGCCCCCAGTATAGGTAGCCAGGTATAGGTGCCCCCAGTATAGGTAGCCAGGTATAGCTGCCCCCCAGTATAGGTAGCCAGATATAGGTGCCCCCAGTATAGGTAGCCAGGTATAGTTGCCCCAGTATAGGTAGCCAGGTATAGGTGCCCCCAGTATAGGTAGCCAGGTATAGTTGCCCCCAGTATAGGTTAGCCTGGTATAGGTGCCCCCAGTATAGGTAGCTAGGTATAGTTGCCCCCAGTATAGGTAGCCAGGTATAGGTGCCCCCAGTATAGGTAGCTAGGTATAGTTTCCCCCAGTATAGGTAGCCAGGTAAAGGTGCCCCCAGTATAGGTAGCCAGGTATAGGTGCCCCCAGTATAGGTAGCCAGGTATAGCTGCCCCCCAGTATAGGTATCCAGATATAGGTGCCCCCAGTATAGGTAGCCAGGTATAGTTGCCCCAGTATAGGTAGCCAGGTATAGGTGCCCCCAGTATAGGTAGCTAGGTATAGTTGCCCCCAGTATAGGTAGCCAGGTAAAGGTGCCCCCAGTATAGGTAGCCAGGTATAGGTGCCCCCAGTATAGGTAGCCAGGTATAGCTGCCCCCCAGTATAGGTAGCCAGATATAGGTGCCCCCAGTATAGGTAGCCAGGTATAGTTGCCCCAGTATAGGTAGCCAGGTATAGCTGCCCCCCAGTATAGGTAGCCAGATATAGGTGCCCCCAGTATAGGTAGCCAGGTATAGTTGCCCCAGTATAGGTAGTCAGGTATAGGTGCCCCCAGTATAGGTAGCCAGGTATAGGTGCCCCCAGTATAGGTAGCTAGGTATAGTTGCCCCCAGTATAGGTAGCCAGGTAAAGGTGCCCCCAGTATAGGTAGCCAGGTATAGGTGCCCCCAGTATAGGTTAGCCAGGTATAGGTGCCCCAGTGTAAGTTAGCTAGGTATAGGTGCCTCCAGTATAGGTTAGCCAGCTACAGTTGCCCCAGTATAGGTAGCCAGGTATAGTTGCTCCCAGTATAGGTTAGCCAGGTATAGGTGCCCTTAGACAGTATAGGTAGCCAGTATAGTTGCCCCAGTATAGGTAGCCAGGTATAGTTGCCCCAGGTATAGTTGCCCCCTGTATAGGTAGCCAGGCATAGTTGCCCCAGTATAGGTAGCCAGGTATAGGTGCCCCCAGTATAGGTAGCCAGGTATAGTTGCCCCCAGTATAGGTTAGCCTGGTATAGTTGCCCCAGTATAGGTAGCTAGGTATAGTTGCCCCCAGTATAGGTAGCCAGGTATAGGTGCCCCCAGTATAGGTAGCTAGGTATAGTTGCCCCCAGTATAGGTAGCCAGGTATAGGTGCCCCCAGTATAGGTAGCCAGGTATAGGTGCCCCCAGTATAGGTAGCCAGGTATAGCTGCCCCCCAGTATAGGTAGCCAGATATAGGTGCCCCCAGTATAGGTAGCCAGGTATAGTTGCCCCAGTATAGGTAGCCAGGTATAGGTGCCCCCAGTATAGGTAGCCAGGTATAGTTGCCCCCAGTATAGGTTAGCCTGGTATAGGTGCCCCCAGTATAGGTAGCTAGGTATAGTTGCCCCCAGTATAGGTAGCCAGGTATAGGTGCCCCCAGTATAGGTAGCTAGGTATAGTTGCCCCCAGTATAGGTAGCCAGGTATAGGTGCCCCCAGTATAGGTAGCCAGGTATAGCTGCCCCCCAGTATAGGTAGCCAGATATAGGTGCCCCCAGTATAGGTAGCCAGGTATAGTTGCCCCAGTATAGGTAGCCAGGTATAGGTGCCCCCAGTATAGGTAGCTAGGTATAGTTGCCCCCAGTATAGGTAGCCAGGTAAAGGTGCCCCCAGTATAGGTAGCCAGGTATAGGTGCCCCCAGTATAGGTAGCCAGGTATAGCTGCCCCCCAGTATAGGTAGCCAGATATAGGTGCCCCCAGTATAGGTAGCCAGGTATAGTTGCCCCAGTATAGGTAGCCAGGTATAGCTGCCCCCCAGTATAGGTAGCCAGATATAGGTGCCCCCAGTATAGGTAGCCAGGTATAGTTGCCCCAGTATAGGTAGTCAGGTATAGGTGCCCCCAGTATAGGTAGCCAGGTATAGTTGCCCCAGTATAGATAGCCAGGTATACGTGCCCCCAGTATAGGTTAGCCTATACTGGGGGCAACTATACCCCCCGCCTTTTGATTATCTTCTCGAGTCAGTGGCCCCCTCCTCCACCACAGTCCCTGGTCCCCCCTCAATAGACCTCAGATCAGTGGTGACCCCGCTGCAGGCAGTGAAGAGACATGAGAGCGGTTCCCCTGGTAACGGCGCATGTACAGGAAGTAAGTACTCCCTGTAAACATGCCACTGCAGGAACCGCTCTTGTGTCTCCACTGGTCATATAAGTATCATGTTTGTACCAGGTGTGAATCAGACACTAGTGCAGCCAGAGATCAGCAGGGCTGCCAGGCAACTGGTATTGTTTAACAGGAAGTAAATATGGCAGCCTCCATATCCCTCTCACGGCATTGTCCCCTTAAGTGACTTTACTGCTCGCTTCTGTCTGAGTTTGCGGTTACTTGGCAGAAGTGCTGACTCCAGGTGATGGGTTAGTTATGGAATGGCTGACTCCTTACATTGCTGGACTATTCTGTGCACTCTGCAGGCTGCATATGAAGACGTTACAGTCAGACAGGAGAGCAAAGCTGCAGATCTTCTATATCCAACAGATATGTGGGAATCCTACTAATGTTGGGTACACACGGTACGTTTTTCGGCACGATTCCGCACTCGATTCTGCGTTCAATTCTCTTATCTTAATTTGTTTTTCTAATCTTTCCCATTCACCGCTGAGAGCGCGGAAACGATCGGGAGTAATACCGGACATGACGGATTTTATCTATTGGATCCATCTATCGTGTGTATTAGGCATAATATTAGAAACAAGTGACTTAGCCCGTTTAAAAACGGGATAGGTCTGTCACTAATACCGCCGCGCACGCACATGCTGCGTGCGCACGCCCGCCCCTTCTGGCCTCGTCCTCCTCCGGCTCTCGGCAGGGTCTCTGCGTCTCTCCCTGCACATGCGCAGTGCTAAAAAGCAGGGACACACGGACGCACGCAGGGACATTAGGGTTGTATTATGTAGGATAGGATGGGAAAGTTCGGATGTTTGTTACTCGATCACACAACAATGGCTGATCGGATTTGAATGAAATTTGGCGCACACATAGTACACTACCTGGAATAACGTATAGGATACTTTTTAACCACTTGAGGACCGTGGTGTTAAATCCCCTAATGACCAGGCCATTTTCCTTAAATTGGACCACTGGAGCTTTAAAGGGGAATTGAAGTAAGAGGTATACGGAGGCTGCCATATTTATTTCCTTTTAATCAATACCAGTTGCTTGGCAGCCCTGCTGGTCTATTTCTCTGCAGTAGTATCTGAATCACACCAGAAACAAGCATGCAGCTAGTCTTGTCAGATCTGACTTTAAAGTCTGAAACACCTGATCTGCTGCATGCTTGTTCAGGGGCTATGGCTAGTAGTATTAGAGGCAGAGGATCAGCAGGGCTGCCAGGCAACTGGTATTTCTTAAAAGGAAATAAACCTGGCAGCCTCCATATACCTCTCTCTTCAGTTGTCCTTTCAGGGCTCGCTGCAGGGCCGCACAACTCAGCACACAAGCGAGCTCTCTGTTGGTGGGTTCTGATTGCTTCCCCAATGTTTATTTATTTATTTTTTAACAAATATTTATTTTATTATTTTTCTATTAAATTTTACTATTTTTTTTTTATTTAATTTTGTGCCCGTCCCTCCCTCCCCCCGCCAGCCAATTAGCGTGATCAGCTATCATACGCTTCAGCCTATGACAGCCGATCCCTTCCTGCACTACAGAGGGGTCAGCTGTGTCACACGGCTGTCCCCACTCCCCAGTACAGCGCTGCCTTAGATCGCAGCGCTGTACAGTGTACAGACAGCGGTTTCGCCATCTAACAGTGCTAATCACCGCAAATCGCCCCAAAACGGGCAAAAACGCCAAACGCAAACGCGTAGCCTTCACCATTTTCAGGTGATTTCCCGGCGATCGCGTTTCAGTGCTAAACGCGATCGCCACAAAATCGCCACACTGTTCAGTGATTTTTCCTCGTGAAAACGCCGGTGTAATTAGAGCCTAAACATGCCTAGAATCGCTCTGAAAATCTGCTTCAAAAACCTCTAGCGTTTTGCAGATGTGCTCGAGGTTCTTGGCGACGTGCACTGGGCCTTACACTGTTACTGGCCGGGTTCTCAAACTTTGCACAGTTGGTCAGTGGGTGACTGGATGGGATTAATATTCAGAAAAGTGGGTGGAGCCAACACCAGACAAATACATACCCAGGCAACGCCGGGCCATCATCTAGTACGTTATAATAATGACGTATTCATGTGCAGAGTTAGATGAGGTAGTTTGGGATTAATCCGTTATTTTTTTTCTGTTAGTACCTGATAGGAGTAGGAGGGAAGCAGCTGACTGTATACCAGCCACATGTACACATCTCTGCTGTGCGCAGGGCAGGCAGGGCGACTTCCCAGCCTCCGGCCCAACGTACAGTATAGCCGGGGACCCACAACAGCAGGGCAGGCAGGGCGACTTCCCAGCCTCCGGCCCAACGTACAGTATAGCCGGGGACCCACAACAGCAGGGCAGGCAGGGCGACTTCCCAGCCTCCGGCCGAACGTACAATATAGCCGGGGACCCACAACAGCATTTTTGGCATTGTTTTGGGATCGCTCTCAATCACTAGCAATTTCCCTAAACGCTCTGCCAATGTAAGTGGATGGGACAGATTGCACTGGAGCGAGTGGGATTAGGGAAATTGCAATCGCAGGACGTGCAGCATTTTGGGAATGTTTCCATTCTAATGAATTGTATAGGAGCAGGAAAATCGCTCTCAAAATCGCTTGCAATGATCTGGAAAAGGTTAATTACAGGCAGTATTCTTCTACTTCATCTACTTCAATCTGCAACTACAAGCAGCAGACAATGGAAGGCAGATAAGAACTCTTCTAATTAGACTTAATTGCTGAGAAGCTGAGATCAAACAAACCCATTCAGCATCAGGGAGGGGGAGGAGGGGAAACACTGTTCTTCAAATAATCTGATAGAATCTAATTCTGATCTATTGCCTGCCTATACACTTCAGATAGATTTCCAATAGATCTCAGCATGACATCTATTGGGAATTGTCCTAGTGCCGCCCATTCCCCCCCCCCCCCCCGGTATGTAGTGATGTCATATGCAGCAGTGACATGTAGGACAGGCGATCACGGTATAAATTCAAGCATACACCGGAGGAGGCGGGGATTCACGCCGGCGTGACAGGTGAGCTTGCCATACTCACCATGGCCGTCGGTTGTTAGAAAGCCACATGCCGTTCCCGCCACACACCTGATTGAACCCTTGTGACCGAGATTTTCCAGTTTGCACGATCGATCCTTCTGACAGATTTGGTCTGCAAATCAATCAAAACGATTGATCGGGTGGCCATGTTGCAGCATCGATATCTGCCAGATTTGATCATTATAAATGAATCTGCCAGATACTGATAGCAAAAATCGAGTAATGTATGGGCGCCCTTAGGGCTTGTTCACATTATCAGTGTTTGCTGATTTTTTTTAAGCGCTGGCAATTTAGCAAATCACCCTGAAAGCGCTTGTGTAATGATTTCCCATCCCATCGCAAATGCGCTACATGTACCATTTTCTGAGTGTTTTTGCTCAGTGCAAGGTATAGGAAATCGCAAAGTGCTTGAAAAAGCAATTTGTATAGCGATTGAGTTTGCGTTTTTAAGAATAAATACATTGTATTTTTTTTTTTTTTTATGGGTCTAAGGCCCAGTGCACAGCAAAAACCGCTAGCAGATCCTCAAAACGCTAGAGGTTTTTGAAGCAGATTTTCAGAGCGATTCCTAGGCATGTTTAGAGAGGTTTTCTGCCTAGTGTTTTTTGGAGCGTTTTTGTGAAGCAGATTACAAATATTGTTACGGTAAAGCTGTTACTGATCAGCTTCTGTAACAAAAACCCCTGGAAAACCGCTCTGATCAGGGCCGGCCCACCCATGAGGTGAAGCACCCGCCCGTCCGTGGGTGTGGGGGGCCGCCCGTGCTGGAGGGGATAGCGGGCAGGAAGGGGGTATTGGGCCTAGCGGCGGGGAGGGGGGTCGGACCCCCCCCTCCCTCGCCTGGGTCCCCCGTCCTCCGCTCCCCTCCAGCTTTAAAAAGTTTGTCGCTGGCTGCAGCTATTGTGAGAGGCAACGGGCGAGGATCACTCACCTCTTCCTCGTTCCAGCGTGCGCTCCACTGACGTCACTTCTCACTACGCCAGCAGGAAGCATTTCTTTACAGATTGCCTCAAGCGGCAAAAAGTCTAGGGCCGGGCCTGGCTCTGATCTAGCGTTTTTCAGAGCTGTTTTCCACTTTCCTATACTTTAACAGGCAGAAACGAACTCTGCTGAACTGCCGTGATGGCAACAAAGGGTTAATCTCTCAGAAACATTTTGAAGCAAGGATGATATCGTCTCTTGGTTAAAGGACCACTGTTGTGGAAAATTGTACAATTTAAAAGGACACCTGAAATGAGAAGAATATGGAGGCTGCCATATTTATTTTCTGTTAAATACCAGTTTCCTGGCAGCCCTGCTGATCTTTTTGGCTGCAGTAGTGTCTGAATGGCATGCCAGGAACAAGCATGCAGCTAATCCTGTCACACTTCAGTCAGAGCACCTGATCTGCTGCATGCTTGTTCAGGGGCTATGACTATATTAGAGGCAGAGGATCAGCAGAATAGCCAGGCAACTGGTATTGTTTACAAGGAAATAAATATGGCAGCCTCCACATACCTCTCACTACAGGTTCCCTTTCATGGTTTGTTTGATCTCCTAAGTTGGCGAGGGTTGTGCCGTCACTCATGCCTCGTGTGTTGCAGTAATCGAGGCATGATTGATGACCTTAGCCTGGACTTCTTGGCCGGCTCTCGGTGTGGGGATCAGGTATAGAATTGGAACTGTACCAGAAGCCACCGACCTTCCATGAGATCTCTGTCCCCTGCAGTCACTCAGTCATGCTGGGGTGATGTTGGGTGGATGGAATGATCAGATGATAGCTTCTCCTGGAGGAAAGGTCAGGATAGAGACCTCCCTGATACACCTCAGACCCTCACTGCTCTCTCTGTCCTGCAGGATATTATTACTCCAGAGGAGACCAGCGAGGAGCAGAGCTGAGAGCAGCGGCCGACCGGAGAGAACACAATCTGGAGAAGAAGACAGGTCCTCGGATGAAGAGGTGAGTGAGATCTCCTGTATGTAGTGATGGACCAAGGCTGGCCAGTGTGTGACCTCCTGTCACCGCATATCACAATCACAATCCATTTATCTGGCCACATAAGTTTGCACTTACAAGGAATTTGCCTTGTTGCTTAAAGGACAACTGAAATAAGAGTTCTATGGAGGCTGCCATATTTATTTCCTTTTAAGCAATACCAGTTACCTGGCAGCCCTGCCGATCTCTCTGGCTCAGAAAAGGATTAATGGACAACTTATGAAAGAGGTATATAGAGGCTGCCATATTTATTTCCTTATAAGCAATACCAGTTGCCTGGCAGCCCTGCTGATCCTCTGCCTATAATACTTGTAGCTATAGCCCTTGAACAAGCATGCAGCAGGTCAGGTGTTTCTGACCTCATTGTAAGATCTGACAAGATTAGCTGCACGCTTGTTTCTGGTGTTATTCAGACACTACTGCAGCCAAATAGATCAGCAGGGCTGCCAGGCAACTGGTATTGTTTAACAGGAAATAAATATGGAAGCTACCATATATCTCTCACTTCAGTTGCCCTTTAACAGACACAAACAAAACAACACAAGAACAGATAGTGTATATATATATTACAAGTCAAGGACAGTATATGGACTGACGTACACATCTGTGTAAATACCTTTATTTTTCTATTACAACTAAATTCCGGTCCAAAAACCGCCATGTAAAAAAATAAACTAGACAGTGTGTACATTACTAGAAAGCAAAGATCACAACATAATTAGGCAACAAGACTCCAAGATTATCATTAAGTAGCATGACCCCCTGATAACATAATTAGGCAGCACATCCCCCAAATAACATAATTAGGCAGCATGATTCCTCACCTGCATAACATAATTAGGCAGGATGTCCCCCAAATAGCATAATTAGCCAGCGGAACCTTCAACTATTAATATTATACAGCATATTTCCTAAATAATATAATCGGGCAGCATGACCGCAAATAACATAAGCAGCATCTCCCCAGACAACAACCGATCATCAGATCTCAGTAGCAGTGGCTTCCAGCCTAATCTGGCAGATTGGGAGAAGGACGGAGATGGCATTCATAGGTCCTGATGGTCCAGCCGCAGCACCGGCAGAGTCCATCTTCTCTGCCACATGGCACCTCCTAGCAGGGGCGCAACTACAAATCCCCCCCCTCCCCCGAAAATCATTGATGAGATCCCCCAGCGTTCACACCCTTTCCTTCGCCCCCCCCCCCCCAGTGCCCCTCCCAACCTGGGGGCGGGGCCATCTCACAAGGGTAATATAACAAGTGCAGCCACAAAACCTCTGATCTGAAGGATGGTCCTCTTTATCACAGGGAGGGAAGAAGCAATAGGGGGCCCCTTACAGCTCTGGGCTGCCCTGTGGTTGTAGGGGCCACTCCCCTGTAGTTATGCCCCACCTCCTAGTCTCCTCCTACTCCATTGTCCAATAGCTTAGTACAGGGGGTCGGAGGCCAGGAGATGCCGGGAGGGGCCCTGTGGCATCAGGACATGTCAGTGCAGCCATACCACCCCACCATGCCAGGTCAGGAACGATAAGAGAGACCTCCCCCCCCTCCATATAGACACAGCAGGATCTGGGGGAGGTTATAATCCCCCCCCCATAAACCATATAGACTGTGAGCTGCACAGTTCAGTGCCCCCAAACCACAGCAGCCCTGACTGTACATTTTACACACCATTCCGGATTCAGTCCCATCAATTCATTAGAGCCGTGCCCAACGTGTGTGAGGACCGAGGACTGGAGACGCTCCTCCTTCCAGCTGGAGGGATCTGCCAGGGAATCCGATGAATCTGTCATATGATTGTTATCTCATGTGTGTGAGGACCTCGTCACCTCGCCCCCGAGGACTGGAGACGTCCCTCCTTCCAGCTGGAGGGATCTGCCAGGGAATCCGATGAATCTGTCATATGATTGTTATCTCATGTGTGTGAGGACCTCGTCACCTCGCCCCCGAGGACTGGAGACGTCCCTCCTTCCAGCTGGAGGGATCTGCCAGGGAATCCGATGAATCTGTCGTATGATTGTTATCTCACGTGTGTGAGGACCTCGCCCCCGAGGACTGGAGACGTCCCTCCTTCCAGCTGGAGGGATCTGCCAGGGAATGCGATGAATCTGTCGTATGATTGTTATCTCATGTGTGTGAGGACCTCGCCCCCGAGGACTGGAGACGTCCCTCCTTCCAGCTGGAGGGATCTGCCAGGGAATGCGATGAATCTGTCGTATGATTGTTATCTCATGTGTGTGAGGACCTCGCCCCCGAGGACTGGAGACGCCCCTCCTTCCAGCTGGAGGGATCTGCCAGGGAATGCGATGAATCTGTCGTATGATTGTTATCTCACGTGTGTGAGGACCGAGGACTGAAGACGTCCCTCCATCCAGCTGGAGGGATCTGCCAGGGAATGCGATGAATCTGTCGTATGATTGTTATCTCACGTGTGTGAGGACCGAGGACTGAAGACGTCCCTCCATCCAGCTGGAGGGATCTGCCAGGGAATGCGATGAATCTGTCATATGATTGTTATCTCACGTGTGTGAGGACCTCGCCCCCGAGGACTGGAGACGCCCCTCCTTCCAGCTGGAGGGATCTGCCAGGGAATCCGATGAATCTGTCGTATGATTGTTATCTCACGTGTGTGAGGACCGAGGACTGAAGACGTCCCTCCATCCAGCTGGAGGGATCTGCCAGGGAATGCGATGAATCTGTCATATGATTGTTATCTCACGTGTGTGAGGACCTCGCCCCCGAGGACTGGAGACGCCCCTCCTTCCAGCTGGAGGGATCTGCCAGGGAATCCGATGAACCTGTTGTATGGTTGTTATCTCATGTGTGTGAGGACCCCGCCCCCGAGGACTGGAGACGTCCCTCCTTCCAGCTGGAGGGATCTGCCAGGGAATCCGATGAATCTGTCGTATGATTGTTATCTCACGTGTGTGAGGACCGAGGACTGAAGACGTCCCTCCATCCAGCTGGAGGGATCTGCCAGGGAATGCGATGAACCTGTTGTATGGTTGTTATCTCACGTGTGTGAGGACCCCGCCCCCGAGGACTGGAGACGTCCCTCCTTCCAGCTGGAGGGATCTGCCAGGGAATCCGATGAATCTGTCATATGATTGTTATCTCACGTGTGTGAGGACCGAGGACTGAAGACGTCCCTCCATCCAGCTGGAGGGATCTGCCAGGGAATGCGATGAACCTGTTGTATGGTTGTTATCTCACGTGTGTGAGGACCTCGCCCCCCAGGACTGGAGACGCCCCTCCTTCCAGCTGGAGGGATCTGCCAGGGAATGCGATGAATCTGTCGTATGATTGTTATCTCGTGTGTGAGGACCCCGCCCCCGAGGACTGGAGACGTCCCTCCTTCCAGCTGGAGGGATCTGCCAGTGAATCCGATGAACCTGTTGTATGGTTGTTATCTCATGTGTGTGAGGACCCCGCCCCCGAGTACTGGAGATGTCCCTCCTTCCAGTGGCAAGGATCTGCCAGGGAATGCGATGAATCTTTCGTATGATTGTTATCTCATGTGTGTGGGCACATCTGGGGATGTTTTATGATGCTGTATGAATACACATTTGAAACTGATCTGTGCGTTTTGACGGACCGCTCCTAGGATGCAGTAAGCGGGGTAACATGAGTCTATTCCATATTCATGTTACCTTTCACATTAGACAAAGCGTTCCAGAGCGTTACAAACTCACCTGGGAGCGCTGTGACGCTCAGCCACGGCGTTTTCCCGTCGGAGGAATTACCGCTGCTGATCAGCGTTGAACCACAACTACCCGACATCACGCCGCAGGTCATAACGCGTGCAGGAAATCGGGTATCTAAAGGTAAATGGGGAAGAATAAACTCTTTGGACCATATGCAATTAACTTTTTCACCTGAGTTTTTTTCGTGGGGGAAATTTTCAAACTTGTCATTAAAATGCCGTCCAAACCACCGTCCAGCAAAAACATGCTTGAAATCATTTTTCACCAATATTTTTTGCTACTTTTTCCATTGCAAAATGCTGAAAAGCTAATCAAAGATGAAATAATATCTCCTAGAAGTGAATTGCATATGTGGCCCTTTGAATCTTAGCTGTCAGTTTATCTGTATAATTCAGATCTGTGAAGTCTTTGCATCTAAAATAACGTTGGCAGCTCCGTATTGAGTGAAAATTGCAATAAACACGCCCGCTCATTGTTACTGCGACCTTCAGAATCCAGTAATGATCGCGCAGTGATAACGTCAGGTGATTGCTTATAGCTGTGGATCTGTGGGATTATTTGTGAAGGGTTTTGTGCAGGATTTTATTTTATGAGATTTACGTGCGAGAATAAAAGCAAACCTGTGAGATTAAAAAAGAAAAATTCACATACTTCCCTCAGTAGTGTATAGCCCCTGAACCCTCCAGCCCCCCTCAACATCGCTGTTCCCCCGCTGGGACCCCGAAGATCGCAGCTGTGCTTCCATACCGAAATAAATATGGCAGCCTCCGTATACCTCTTACTTCAGTTCCCCTTTAAGGAAATTACCAAGGAGGGAGGGGGAGGGGGTTAGGATTAGGTAGGGGATTGTGGTCTTTTTATACTGAATCAGTTGCTATTAGTTATAGCTGAACAGACAACTGATGTGCAAGGTAATGTCCATGTTTCCCTCTGGCTCAGTTCACTCTCTATACGCATTTTAACTGAAAAGGTTGTTCACAATGCACTGCTATGGAAAGTTAAACACATCAGATTTGCAGCATAAAGTGTAAATGAGGCCTTAGGGTTAGGCACGTACAGGGTGGTTAGGCATTAGGTGGAGGGGGTTAGACAGTTAGAGCGGAGGGTTACGGTTAGAATAGGTGCCGGGTAGTGTAAGGTAAAATATTGGTGATTTAACTTACCAATATTTTAACATCAGCGGCACCACTCAAGCTGCACTGCCGCAATATGTACTTTTGCCAAATTAGACAATCTGGCTCTGTGGAAGCAGATGCCATATGGCTGTGACGGTAGGAGGAGCTGCCTGCAAAGAGTGCCATGGTAACAGATGTCGGCGCCATGTGACCTCACTGCCCTGACATACAAGGCAAAGTGCGCTCCCCCTGCCCATAGGAAACCAGCGGCAGCCACTGAGCGCCCCGACATTGCCGCGCCCGGGTACATATGTCCCCATTTGCCCCCCCCCCCCCCCTGGCTGCGCCACAGGACATTGGACTAGACACAACATCTAATTGATGGTACATTGAAGTGGATTTAAACATTTGCAATCATAATTACGCTCAGTACCGTATATACTCGACTATAAGTCTAGAAATGTAGGTCTGACTCACTAAATAAAAATATAGATGTGACTTATACATGAGTCGGACCCACATTTCGGACTCATAACCTTTGCAGATTGAGCCGGAGTGGCCGGCATGCTTTATAACCCCTCCTTACCCCCTGTGAATGCTGCAACCGCCTGCAAGCAAACAATACAGTCCGTGCGCAGAATGCGATCCGTGCTACTTCATAGGCTGCACAGCCACTTCACTGGTCTGTATATTCCGTAGAGGAGTAATTATAGGGGGCAGTCCATGTGACCACAGAGGGGTCCAGAGCTTTGGGGGGCATCTGTTCCCTGCCTATCTGTTAACCTTCCCTGCCTATCCAGGTTTTACTCTCCCTGTCACAAGTTTGCTTTAAAGTGTAACTGTCGGGCATAAAATCAAAAACCAATTCTTTATTTTTATCTGGTAAACAAGTAATAAGGATGCTAATCAGGCAATCCAAAAGTTAAAATCTCTATTAGTTTTCTTGTTTATTAATGATCATTCCCCAGTTTACCTGACTCTTATTTGGTACGTTGCCGCAAAAAGGAAGTTGCAGGGCATGCTGGGTTGTCCTTTTTTGCTTCTGTACATTAGTTTAGTCTGAGGGGAAATAAAGAAGCAAAAAAAGACAACCCAGCATGCCCTGCAACTTCCTTTCTGTGGCAACGTACCAAATAAGAGTCAGGTAAACTGGGGAATGATCATTAATAAACAAGAAAACTAATAGAGATTTTAACTTTTGGATTACCTGATTAGCATCCGTATTACTTGTTTACCAGATAAAAATAAAGAATTGATTTTTTATTTTATGCCCGACAGTTACACTTTAAGCCGCAGGATTTCTCAGCAGCTGAAACTTTATTGGGACTTTTACGGGATCTTCTATTGAATGTTTTGTTGAGCGTTTTACAGCACATGGTTTTCCGTGTACACCGCATGTATTCGCCTGCGGGTGGCGGGCAGTTCTCTAGGAGTGGCAGGATGGTTGTGGATCCAGAATCAACTGCTTCTCTGAATGAGCTCTAACAGTGTCCACTAATGATACAATCTCCATTGTACAATCTTATCTCTCCTATGTAATATGCCTGAAGTATCCATGCATAGTATATTCACTGAAAGATACTGGATTGGGTGAGGAGGGAAGTCTCAGGGTTATATACCTACCTGATTGGCCGTAATTCATACAGGCAGCAGTGTCGGATTGGGAGGTGGAAAAACTGAGGAAATCCACCTGCTGGCCAAGCAGCAGTAACCCTCTCCCAATAGAAACCTGCAGCAACTGTGAGCAGCAACACCTGATTACTGCTGCTTGGCCAGCAAGGGGATTTCCTCAGCTTTTCCACCTCCCAGTCCGACACTACCAGGTAGGTGTCTGCTCCGCCAACGCCCCCGCCCTGTACTGCGGCCGTAGCATGTTCTTCAAATCTCTTGTCAAGGCTGTGGCCACCCCCATCTGTATTGCCGTGGCCTGCCCCCAGCTTGGCAGCCGTGGCCTAATCGGTGGCTGCTGAGCCAGGGGTGGACAGCAGAAATCCAGGCGGAGGTTTCTGAAGAGCTTCAGCAGACTTCTAAAACATGGCCGCCACCTCACCCCACTATGTCCAATCAGGTAAATAATTAACTCTAAGTAATTTTACTGTATATATTTCTTAATATATGATGCACTGTATTGTCCCGATTTTCTCCTGCACCCCCTCCCCCTTTAATACATAAAAGCAGTGGCAGCACGGCTCACATAATCCATTGGCTCCAGCAGTGATCAGAGACCTCTCCCTCCCGCACTGTTCCCCCTAGTGCTGGCTCCTGCTGATGATGCAATCAGCAGAAGCCTGCACTAGGGGAGCAGTGAGAGAGAGGAGAGGTCTCTGATCACTGTTGGAGCCGATGGATTATTGGCCGTGCTGCCACTGCTTTCATTTATTCGGGGGGAGCGGAGAAGACAAGGGGGGCAGAAGGCTTCTTTTATGACAGAAGGGCACACATGGGGGCAGAAGGGGACACAGTCATTGGGGGGCACAAGGAGACACATGGGGACAGAAGGAGACACATGGGGACAGTGGGCATTATTAGGTCTGTGGTGACCTGAGCAGTGAGCAGAGATGGGGGGGAATTATCCTGGCAGGGGTGTGAAGCTTGCGCACAGCAGAGCTATGCAGGGGGAGATGTTGCGCCATGTCGCCATCGTGTCGACTGTGTATGGTGGGTGTTGTGTTTATACGTGGTCTGTGATGACCTGATCTGTGGGCAGAGATGATGGGGGGGGGGGGGGGGGGAGTGTTGGATGATTGCTGGTCTCAGCTCAGGGTTTCCTGGCATAGATGTGATGTTTGTACACAGCAGAGTTACGCTCGCCGAGATGTTTTTCTTGGGTTATATATTATGTTAGTTATACAGTTTGTACCGTATGGCGTCTGTGATGTTTGCATTGGACTGTGCACTGCGGGGTGTGTGTGTAGGACAGCGTGTGACAAGGGTAGTGTCACATTCCTGTCCTATAAGATGTCTCCGCTCTGTACCCTCCCCTGCTCTAGATGTCACACAATAACAGCATGTAGCCAGCGCAGGACTTCAGCCGACGACGTCACTAATTCAGAGAACTGTCAAAACATCTGAAGTCTCTAATGTCCAGTAAATCCCCCCCCCCCCTCCTTCCCCATACACCAGGGGTCTCCTCTTCCCATCACATCTGCTGGTCCCTAATGACAAGTGACCCCCCCCCCCTCCCAATAAAAAATATATATATTTACATATATATTTGGGCCACCAGAAGGGAAATTACTAGAGAACACAGAAATATTTTTTATTTGCTAATTGAATATGTTTTAAAGATAGCTCCATTAGCAGGAGTAGACATCTAACAAAAAAAAGCACTGTATAGCTATTGCTTAGAGACAGGAGTTACTAGGCAGTTTGTTTTTCCACCATTGTACCATCGCCATAACAACAAAGACATTGCTATTTGAGTTTTTGGGCAATTTTAGACATTTATTGTGGGTTTTAATAACGTTAAACTGCAGCATGATGTGTACAGCACTGATGTACGGTGGACTGTAACTTTAAGGTTTGGTTTATCGTGGCGTTCATGTCGATGAGACGGGCGGTTCCCGGCATCTGAATGAGTGTAATGGCGTTTTCCCAATGTCTGTCACAATGTCGAGGAACGAAATGTTTTGTGTGATCACTGCTAGCATCGCTCGCCGTACACACACTGGCATTCTGTGCGCATTTATTACGCATTTCACAGGCCTCCTTTATAACGCAGGGAGAACGTGCGGCCAGGAGAGCTCTGTCTGATTTGTTTTTTATATTTGCTGCAAAAAAGTTTTATTATATCAATTTACTTTTTTTAAATACATTTTTTCTGCATTGGTTTAAAACCAGGAAACCCGAGTGTGAAATACAGCGGGCCCGCCACAACTGCCGCACTAAGCTGCCTTCCGCACTAAGCCACCACCCACAACTGCTCTGTCTACACTAAGTCACCGCCCACAACTGCTCTGCCTACACTAAGCCACCGCCCACAACTGCTCTGCCTACACTAAGCCACCGCCCACAACTGCTATGCCTACACTAAGCCACCACCCACAACTGCTCTGTCTACACTAAGTCACCGCCCACAACTGCTCTGCCTACACTAAGCCACCGCCCACAACTGCTCTGCCTACACTAAGCCACCGCCCACAACTGCTATGCCTACACTAAGCCACCACCCACAACTGCTCTGTCTACACTAAGTCACCACCCACAACTGCTCTGCCCACACTAAGCCACCACCCACAACTGCTCTGCCCACACTAAGCCACCACCCACAACTGCTCTGCCCACACTAAGCCACCACCCACAACTGCTCTGCCTACACTAAGCCACCACCCACAACTGCTCTGCCCACACTAAGCCACCACCCACAACTGCTCTACCTACACTAAGTCACCACCCACAACTGCTCTGCCTACACTAAGCCACCACCCACAACTGCTCTGCCCACACTAAGCCACCACCCACAACTGCTCTGCCCACACTAAGCCACCACCCACAACTGCTCCGCCTACACTAAGCCACCACCCACAACTGCTCTGCCTACACTAAGCCACCACCCACAACTGCTCTGCCTACACTAAACCACCACCCACAACTGCTCTGCCTACACTAAGTCACCACCCACAACTGCTCTGCCTACACTAAGCCACCACCCACAACTGCTCTGCCTACACTAAGCCACCACCCACAACTGCTCCGCCCACACTAAGTCACCACCCACAACTGCTCTACCCGCTCTCAGCCACCACCCACAACTGCTCTGCCTACACTAAGCCACCACCCACAACTGCTCTGCTTACACTAAGCCACCACCCACAACTGCTCTGCCTACACTAAGCCACCACCCACAACTGCTCTGCCTATACTAAGCCACCACCCACAACTGCTCTGCCTACACTAAGCCACCACCCACAACTGCTCTGCCTACACTAAGCCACCACCCACAACTGCTCTGCCTATACTAAGCCACCACCCACAACTGCTCTGCCTACACTAAGCCACCACCCACAACTGCTCTGCCTACACTAAGCCACCACCCACAACTGCTCTGCCCACACTAAGCCACCACCCACAACTGCTCTACCCGCTCTCAGCCACCACCCACAACTGCTCTGCCCACACTAAGCCACCACCCACAACTGCTCTGCTTACACTAAGCCACCACCCACAACTGCTCTGCCTACACTAAGTCACCACCCACAACTGCTCTGCCTATACTAAGCCACCACCCACAACTGCTCTGCCTACACTAAGCCACCACCCACAACTGCTCTGCCTACACTAAGCCACCACCCACAACTGCTCCTCCCACACTAAGTCACCACCCACAACTGCTCTGCCTACACTAAGCCACCACCCACAACTGCTCTGCCTACACTAAGCCACCACCCACAACTGCTCTGCCTACACTAAGCCACCACCCACAACTGCTCCTCCCACACTAAGTCACCACCCACAACTGCTCCTCCCACACTAAGCCACCACCCACAACTGCTCTGCCTACACTAAGCCACCACCCACAACTGCTCTGCCCACACTAAGCCACCACCCACAACTGCATCACCCACACTAAGCAGCCACCCACAACTGCTCTGCCTACACTAAGTCACCACCCACAACTGCTCTGCCTACACTAAGCCACCACCCACAGCTGCTCTGCCTACACTAAGCCACCACCCACAGCTGCTCTGCCTACACTAAGCCACCACCCACAACTGCTCCTCCCACACTAAGTCACTACCCACAACTGCTCTGCCTACACTAAGTCACCACCCACAACTGCTCTGCCTACACTAAGCCACCACCCACAACTGCTCTGCCTACACTAAGCCACCACCCACAACTGCTCTGCCTACACTAAGCCACCACCCACAACTGCTCCTCCCACACTAAGTCACTACCCACAACTGCTCTGCCTACACTAAGTCACCACCCACAACTGCTCTGCCTACACTAAGTCACCACCCACAACTGCTCCGCCTACACTAAGCCACCACCCACAACTGCTCTGCCCACACTAAGCCACCACCCACAACTGCTCTACCCGCTCTCAGCCACCACCCACAACTGCTCTGCCTACACTAAGCCACCACCCACAACTGCTCTGCTTACACTAAGCCACCACCCACAACTGCTCTGCCTACACTAAGCCACCACCCACAACTGCTCTGCCTATACTAAGCCACCACCCACAACTGCTCTGCCTACACTAAGCCACCACCCACAACTGCTCTGCCTACACTAAGCCACCACCCACAACTGCTCTGCCTACACTAAGCCACCACCCACAACTGCTCCTCCCACACTAAGTCACCACCCACAACTGCTCTGCCTACACTAAGCCACCACCCACAACTGCTCTGCCTACACTAAGCCACCACCCACAACTGCATCACCCACACTAAGCCGCCACCCACAACTGCTCTGCCTACACTAAGTCACCACCCACAACTGCTCTGCCTACACTAAGCCACCACCCACAGCTGCTCTGCCTACACTAAGCCACCACCCGCAGCTGCTCTGCCTACACTAAGCCACCACCCACAACTGCTCCTCCCACACTAAGTCACTACCCACAACTGCTCTGCCTACACTAAGTCACCACCCACAACTGCTCTGCCTACACTAAGCCACCACCCACAACTGCTCTGCCTACACTAAGCCACCACCCACAACTGCTCTGCCTACACTAAGCCACCACCCACAACTGCTCCTCCCACACTAAGTCACCACCCACAACTGCTCTGCCCACACTAAGCCACCACCCACAACTGCTCTGCCTACACTAAGCCACCACCCATAACTGCTCTGCCTACACTAAGCCACCACCCACAACTGCTCTGCCTACACTAAGTCACCACCCACAACTGCTCTGCCTACACTAAGTCACTACCCACAACTGCTCTGCCTACACTAAGTCACCACCCACAACTGCTCTGCCTACACTAAGCCACCTCTCACAACTGCTCCTCCCACACTAAGTC
Organism: Hyperolius riggenbachi; assembly: GCF_040937935.1. Taxonomy (NCBI): domain Eukaryota; kingdom Metazoa; phylum Chordata; class Amphibia; order Anura; family Hyperoliidae; genus Hyperolius; species Hyperolius riggenbachi. The sequence goes on along the minus strand of NC_090650.1, from coordinate 445,355,937 downwards.
ACTACCCACAACTGCTCTGCCCACACTAAGCCACCACCCACAACTGCTCTGCCCACACTAAGCCACCACCCACAACTGCTCTGCTTACACTAAGCCACCACCCACAACTGCTCTGCCTACACTAAGTCACCACCCACAACTGCTCTGCCTATACTAAGCCACCACCCACAACTGCTCTGCCTACACTAAGCCACCACCCACAACTGCTCTGCCTACACTAAGCCACCACCCACAACTGCTCCTCCCACACTAAGTCACCACCCACAACTGCTCTGCCTACACTAAGCCACCACCCACAACTGCTCTGCCTACACTAAGCCACCACCCACAACTGCTCTGCCTACACTAAGCCACCACCAACAACTGCTCTGCCTACACTAAGCCACCACCCACAACTGCTCTGCCTACACTAAGCCACCACCCACAACTGCTCTGCCCACACTAAGCCACCACCCACAACTGCATCACCCACACTAAGCAGCCACCCACAACTGCTCTGCCTACACTAAGTCACCACCCACAACTGCTCTGCCTACACTAAGCCACCACCCACAGCTGCTCTGCCTACACTAAGCCACCACCCACAGCTGCTCTGCCTACACTAAGCCACCACCCACAACTGCTCCTCCCACACTAAGTCACTACCCACAACTGCTCTGCCTACACTAAGTCACCACCCACAACTGCTCTGCCTACACTAAGCCACCACCCACAACTGCTCTGCCTACACTAAGCCACCACCCACAACTGCTCTGCCTACACTAAGCCACCACCCACAACTGCTCCTCCCACACTAAGTCACTACCCACAACTGCTCTGCCTACACTAAGTCACCACCCACAACTGCTCTGCCTACACTAAGCCACCACCCACAACTGCTCTGCCCACACTAAGCCACCACCCACAACTGCTCTACCCGCTCTCAGCCACCACCCACAACTGCTCTGCCCACACTAAGCCACCACCCACAACTGCTCTGCTTACACTAAGCCACCACCCACAACTGCTCTGCCTACACTAAGTCACCACCCACAACTGCTCTGCCTATACTAAGCCACCACCCACAACTGCTCTGCCTACACTAAGCCACCACCCACAACTGCTCTGCCTACACTAAGCCACCACCCACAACTGCTCCTCCCACACTAAGTCACCACCCACAACTGCTCTGCCTACACTAAGCCACCACCCACAACTGCTCTGCCTACACTAAGCCACCACCCACAACTGCATCACCCACACTAAGCCGCCACCCACAACTGCTCTGCCTACACTAAGTCACCACCCACAACTGCTCTGCCTACACTAAGCCACCACCCACAGCTGCTCTGCCTACACTAAGCCACCACCCACAGCTGCTCTGCCTACACTAAGCCACCACCCACAACTGCTCTGCCTACACTAAGCCACCACCCACAACTGCTCCTCCCACACTAAATCACCACCCACAACTGCTCTGCCCACACTAAGCCACCACCCACAACTGCTCTGCCTACACTAAGCCACCACCCACAACTGCTCTGCCTACACTAAGCCACCACCCACAACTGCTCTGCCTACACTAAGTCACCACCCACAACTGCTCTGCCTACACTAAGCCACCACCCACAACTGCATCACCCACACTAAGCCACAACCCACAACTGCTCTGCCTACACTAAGCCACCACCCACAACTGCTCTGCCTACACTAAGTCACCGCCCACAACTGCTCCTCCCACACTAAGTCACCACCCACAACTGCTCTGCCTACACTAAGCCACCACCCACAACTGCTCTGCCTACACTAAGTCACCACCCACAACTGCTCTGCCTACACTAAGCCACCACCCACAACTGCATCACCCACACTAAGCCACCACCCACAACTGCTCTGCCTACACTAAGCCGCCGCCCACAACTGCTCTGCCTACACTAAGCCGCCACCCACAACTGCATCGCCCACACTAAGCCACCACCCACAACTGCTCTGCCCACACTAAGCCACCACCCACAACTGCATCACCCACACTAAGCCACCACCCACAACTGCTCTGCCCACACTAAGTCACCACCCACAACTGCTCTGCCTACACTAAGCCACCACCCACAACTGCTCTGCCTACACTAAGCCACCACCCACAACTGCTCTGCCTACACTAAGCCGCCGCCCACAACTGCTCTGCCCACACTAAGCCACCACCCACAACTGCTCTGCCTACACTAAGCCACCGCCCACAACTGCATCACCCACACTAAGCCACCACCCACAACTGCTCTGCCTACACTAAGCCACCACCCACAACTGCTCTGCCTACACTAAGCCACCACCCACAACTGCTCTGCCCACACTAAGCCACCACCCACAACTGCTCTGTCTACACTAAGCCACCGCCCACAACTGCTCTGCCTACACTAAGCCACCACCCACAACTGATCTGCCTACACTAAGCCACCACCCACAACTGCTCTGCCCACACTAAGCCACCACCCACAACTGCTGTGTCTACACTAAGCCACCGCCCACAACTGCTCTGCCTACACTAAGCCGCCGCCCACAACTGCTCTGCCTACACTAAGCCACCACCCACAACTGCTCTGCCTACACTAAGCCTTAGGTGATTCCAGGTCTGTGCATCTTTATAACCTTTGGTTAGTATATAGGATTTCTGGCAGATCGGCTGGTGAATGAGCAGTTGCTCCTTGCTAACTGTGCCGTGCCGTGTAACTGAGAACTGGCCGCAGTGTGTCCGTGTGTGATGGCAGCTTCCGTTTAGTATATTGGATACTGCGGTCACAGAAATGTGAGTTTGTATTACAGTTAGATGTGAATTAAAGGTACTGATTCTGTATAGACAGCGGTCCTACATCCCATCATACAGAGCGCGCGCCGGAGAATGCACATGTGATAATGTCTGCGGTTTGCTGACGCTGTGTGTGGGGTTGTCGGCTCTGATGCGTATGGTGTATGATCTGCATGGTAATGCATGGGAATCCTGTGGATTCTAGACAGATGTGATACTGGATGAGACTGCTATTCTAGGCCACCCCTCTAGAGGGAGCCTTTCAGCCATTGTGTCCCCCCCCCCCTCCCCCCCTGTCCTGTGTCCATGCACATAGCAGCTACCTCTGGCATCAGTCAGGTCTTAATAATAGTCAGGATTTCTCTGTCTGTCTGATGCAGGGAAAGGCATGCGATTCTGAGAGGTGTGAACCTTGCCTTGGGGGGGCATTCAGAACCATGTGTGTATTGTATGGGCGTGGCCGCTTGGGTTGCACTTACTGGCCGCTGGATTGAGCACTTGCCCCAGAATCTGGTTAGCACCGTGCAAAGTTCTGGTTCAGCTCCTGCTAATTTTGGCTCTTGCAAATAAAAAAATTTACAATTTGGTTGAGCTAAAAGCTCATTATGTGTAATTATGCTGTGTTTGTGGCAGGTTTAGACCAGTGATGGCAATAAATTCCGGATAAAACCGTCTGATGCTGAAGAGGAACGTGTTAAAGAACTGGTTCCCCCAGATAATAATTACTTCCATTAGCTGAACCGCCCCACAGTCACAGCACAGCAGCCGGCAGCCACCACAGTCACAGCACAGCAGCCGGCAGACACCACAGTCACAGCAGAGCAGTCGGCAGCCACCACAGTCACAGCAGAGCAGTCGGCAGATTCCGCAGTCACAGCACAGCAGTCGGCAGACACCACAGTCACAGCACAGCAGCCGGCAGACATCACAGTCACAGCACAGCAGCCGTCAGACATCACAGTCACCGCACAGCAGCCGGCAGACACCACAGTCACAGCAGAGCAGCCGGCAGACACCACAGTCACAGCAGAGCAGCCGGCAGACACCACAGTCACAGCAGAGCAGCCGGCAGACACCACAGTCACAGCACAGCAGCCGGCAGACACCACAGTCACAGCACAGCAGCCGGCAGACACCACAGTCACAGCACAGCAGCCGGCAGACACCACAGTCACATCACAGCACAGCAGACACCACAGTCACAGCACAGCAGCCGGCAGATTCCGCAGTCACAGCACAGCAGCCGGCAGACACCACAGTCACAGCAGAGCAGCCACCACAGTCACAGCACAGCAGCCACCACAGTCACAGCAGAGCAGCCGGCAGACACCACAGTCACAGCACAGCAGCCGGCAGACACCACAGTCACAGCACAGCAGCCGGCAGACACCACAGTCACAGCACAGCAGCCGGCAGACATCACAGTCACAGCAGTCGGCAGATTCCGCAGTCACAGCACAGCAGTCGGCAGACACCACAGTCACAGCACAGCAGCCGGCAGACACCACAGTCACAGCACAGCAGCCACCACAGTCACAGCACAGCAGCCACCACAGTCACAGCACAGCAGCCGGCAGACACCACAGTCACAGCACAGCAGCCGGCAGACACCACAGTCACAGCAGAGCAGCCGGCAGACACCACAGTCACAGCACAGCAGCCGGCAGACACCACAGTCACAGCACAGCAGCCGGCAGACACCACAGTCACAGCACAGCAGCCGGCAGACACCACAGTCACAGCACAGCAGCCGGCAGACACCACAGTCACAGCACAGCACAGCAGACACCACAGTCACAGCACAGCAGCCGGCAGATTCCGCAGTCACAGCACAGCAGCCGGCAGACACCACAGTCACAGCACAGCAGCCGGCAGACACCACAGTCACAGCAGAGCAGCCACCACAGTCACAGCACAGCAGCCACCACAGTCACAGCAGAGCAGCCGGCAGACACCACAGTCACAGCACAGCAGCCGGCAGACACCACAGTCACAGCACAGCAGCCGGCAGACATCACAGTCACAGCAGTCGGCAGATTCCGCAGTCACAGCACAGCAGTCGGCAGACACCACAGTCACAGCACAGCAGCCGGCAGACACCACAGTCACAGCACAGCAGTCGGCAGACACCACAGTCCCAGCACAGCAGTCGGCAGACACCACAGTCACAGCACAGCAGCCGGCAGATACCACAGTCACAGCACAGCAGGCGGCAGCCACCACAGTCACAGCACAGCAGCCGGCAGACACCACAGTCACAGCACAGCAGCTGGCAGACACCACAGTCACAGCAGAGCAGTCGGCAGACACCACAGTCACAGCACAGCAGCCGGCAGACACCACAGTCACAGCACAGCAGCTGGCAGACACCACAGTCACAGCAGAGCAGTCGGCAGACACCACAGTCACAGCACAGCAGCCGGCAGACACCACAGTCACAGCAGAGCAGCCGGCAGACACCACAGTCACAGCAGAGCAGTCGGCAGACACCACAGTCACAGCACAGCAGCCGGCAGACATCACAGTCACAGCACAGCAGCCGGCAGACACCACAGTCACAGCACAGCAGCCGGCAGACACCACAGTCACAGCACAGCAGCCGGCAGACACCACAGTCACAGCACAGCAGCCGGCAGACACCACAGTCACAGCAGAGCAGCCACCACAGTCACAGCACAGCAGCCACCACAGTCACAGCAGAGCAGCCGGCAGACACCACAGTCACAGCACAGCAGCCGGCAGACACCACAGTCACAGCACAGCAGCCGGCAGACACCACAGTTACAGCACAGCAGCCGGCAGACATCACAGTCACAGCAGTCGGCAGATTCCGCAGTCACAGCACAGCAGTCGGCAGACACCACAGTCACAGCACAGCAGCCGGCAGACACCACAGTCACAGCACAGCAGTCGGCAGACACCACAGTCACAGCACAGCAGTCGGCAGACACCACAGTCACAGCACAGCAGTCGGCAGACACCACAGTCACAGCACAGCAGCCGGCAGATACCACAGTCACAGCACAGCAGGCGGCAGACACCACAGTCACAGCACAGCAGCCGGCAGACACCACAGTCACAGCACAGCAGCTGGCAGACACCACAGTCACAGCAGAGCAGTCGGCAGACACCACAGTCACAGCACAGCAGCCGGCAGACACCACAGTCACAGCAGAGCAGCCGGCAGACACCACAGTCACAGCAGAGCAGTCGGCAGACACCACAGTCACAGCACAGCAGCCGGCAGACACCACAGTCACAGCAGAGCAGTCGGCAGATTCCGCAGTCACAGCACAGCAGCCGGCAGACACCACAGTCACCGCAGCCAGCAATCGACATTCACCACAGTCACTGTACAGCGGCTGGCAATCACCGTACAGCAACAGGCAATCACCACAGTCATTGTACAGCAGCCGGCAGACACCACAGTCACCGATTCACCGTACAGCAACCGGCTATCGCCATAGTCATTGCACAGCAGCCGGCAGACACCACAGTCACCGCACAGCAGTCGGCAGACACCACAGTCACCGCAGCTGGCAATCACCGCTCAGCAGCCGGCAATCACCACAGTCACCGCACAGCAGCCGGCAGACACCACAGTCACCGCACAGCAGTCGGCAGACACCACAGTCACCGCAGCTGGCAACACCGCTCAGCAGCCGGCAATCGCCACAGTCACCGCTCAGCAGCTGGCAGACACCACACAGCAACCGTAAGTCATCACACCGCAGTCACTGTACAACGCCTGCCAGTTACCACACAGCAACTGACAATCACCGCACAGCAACCGGCAATCACCACAGTTACCACACAGCAGCCAGAAAACACTGCATGGCCAGGTGAGGAAAGCCAGTAACTGACACCAGAAAAGCTTCACCACACACATATTAAACTTCATACACACACTAGACTAAACTCGGCTGAGGTGGCGACTAAAGACCTCCTCTGCCGTGCACCTAGGTCAGTGATGGGTAACCTTGGCACGCCAGCTGTGACAAAACTACAAATCCCATCATGCCTCTGCCTCTCCGAGTTAGTATTGCAATGCCTCATGGGACGTGTAGTTCCACCACAGCTGGAGTGCCAAGGTTAGCCATCACTGAAATAGTGTGTATACAGCGGCCCCAATATGTCAGTGAGAGATCTGGTATGTTGGATCTTGTCTGAATGCAGCCCATCGTCACACCTACGCTCCGCCTCCTCCTTCGTGGGCCGCACATGATCCCCCAACCCCCCTCATGGAGGTGGTAAAATCGGTCAATGATTGGCCAATCATAATTGAAAGTGTGTACCAGGCTTAAAGGGGAACTTCAGCCTAAACAAACATACTGGGCTCTATTCTCAATGAGTTAACGCATGAGTTAAATTAGGTAGTGATAAACACCGACCAAAATATCTCCATTTTGAAATTCACATTTTTTTTTTCTCACTAAATTACCTCATGCGGTAAAAGTGAGGTAATTACCTCAAAATTTATCTCCAATTTGAGATTCTCAATTGAAAAGTTGGTGTTAATTAAGGATTTTTTTATCACCTACAAATGGTAGGTGATAATTATCACTTCTCTGCATTTGGCCTTCAGGGCGGAGCCTTTTGAGCTTTCTTTGTACGAGTTTATGTCAATTTTACACAGAAGGCAGAAAAGACGAGTGTGTCTAATCTCAAGGCGCACTTTCTGACCTCATACAGTCTTTTAGATGATTTTATAGATGCCAAGGAGGAAATTCATCTCTGCTCTAAAAAATAAGCAACAGCATAATTACCTTTAAAGAAAAACATTTTTTGTTACAGCTGATACAAATCCAGCAAAAAAATCTCCAGTGTATGTACTTCCTGCTTTCATGGATGCAGACATAGGGTTAACATTCTGTGTTTACACATTAGCTGCTCTGCTGAGGCAGCCAGCTGGCACAGATGAGAGCCTAAATTACAGTTGTGATTATTCACAGATGAGGGGGGATTAGACAGGCTAAATTATATACATACGGGGTGCATTTCTATAGGTTTTCCTTCTGTCCTGTGCAAGAGTTCAGGTCCACTGTAAATGTGACAGGCTTTCCTGGGTCGTCTCTGTGTAATGGGTGGCAAGTATGTGGGCTGCCCTACAGTGGTCAAAAAAGCTTTATTTCCGTACATATTACTGACTGTTCATCACCTGTTTTATCACCAGTTTTACCGCACTTTTATCAAACATTTATAACACTTGGTACATTTTTAGTGAATACTCACTATTTTCACTATTTTTAGTGAATTATCACTGGAGGTAATTTTTCACCCAAAAAAGAGTTACCACACATGATTTTGTGAATAGAGCCCACTGTCATTAAAGGGACACTTCAGCCAGAAAAAAAATGAGTTTTACTCACCTGGGGCTTCTACCAGCCCCCTGAAGCAGTCCTGTGCCCTCGCAGCCACTCACTAATCCTCTGCTCCCCCGCTGCCAGCTAGCTCTGCTTCTACCAGCCCCCTGCAGCCATCCTGTGCCCTCGCAGCCACTCACTTATCCTCTGGTCTCCCGCTGCCAGCTAGTTCTGCTTCTACCAGCCCCCTGCAGCAGTCCTCTGCCCTCGCAGCCACTCACTGCTGCTCCAGTCCCCCGCCACCAGCTAGTTCTGCTTCTATCAGCCCCCTGCAGCAGTCCTGAGCCCTCGCAGCCACTCACTAATCCTCTGGCCCCCCGCTGCCTGCTAGTTCTGCTTCTACCAGCCCCCTGCAGCAGTCCTGTGCCCTCGCAGCCACTCACTAATCCTCTGCTCCCCCGCTGCCAGCTAGTTCTGCTTCTACCAGCCCCCTGCAGCAGTCCTGTGCCCTCGCAGCCACTCACTAATCCTCTGCTCCCCCGCTGCCAGCTAGTTCTGCTTCTACCAGCCCCCTGCAGCAGTCCTGTGCCCTCGCAGCCACTCACTAATCCTCTGGCCCCCCACCGCCAGCTAGTTCTGCTTCTACCAGCCCCCTGCAGCCGTCCTGTGCCCTCGCAGTCACTCACTAATCCTCTGGTCCCCCGCTGCTGTTACACCCTGAAAAAGGGAATTATAAAGAAGAACTCCATGAGCATGCTTCCTCTGCCTGCATCATGTCTGATGAGAATGTTTATTCAAATAAAATCTTGTATAGCATAGAAAAAGGTTTTCAATAAGAACTTTTCCACAATAACATCCAGTTCTCGTCCATTTAACAGTCATATAAAAGGGCAAATACAAAAGCATTTCTTGCTGAACAGATAAAGATGCATTAACTTTGCTGGCTGATCTTCATAACTGCATAGATTCCCTGTGACACATGGTTCCAGCATGGCTGACTGCAGTGAGTCACTAAACACACATGTGACTGCACACTAGCTCAGATGCATTTGCAATAACCATATTATTCCTGCAGATCTGTGAGTTATAAGGCTTCATGTGAACACACACATTGCATACTGGCTGTGAGGCCTGATCTTCTTCTGCACAAATCACTAACATGGCTGAGCGCTGGTTGCCTAACATGTAGCACATATAGTACTGAAATGACTGAATTAGCTAGCTTTCTAATATACAGTATAACTCCCTGATATATAACACATATACACTAACATGGCTGAATGGCTAGCTGCCTGATATATAACACATCCAGCACTGCTCAGTTTACCCACAGCAAATATCTACTTCACATACATTCAACATGTTCATAAGTTGTTCATATAACATACAATAACTGTCTAGCAATCACTGAATTCACTTTGATCTCAAAGTATGGATAAAATACCTGAAAAAGGGAATTATAAAGAAGAACTCCATGAGCATGCTTCCTCTGCCTGCATCATGTCTGATGAGAATGAGGCAGCAGGCCACGAGCCTCCCCTTAGGTACTTTCCCCAGGTCAACAAGTTGCTAAACATAAACAGACTCAGGCAATAGATAGCCCAAATCCTGATCCTGTATTTCAGCCTGTTATCTCCACAGATATTTCAAAGAATAGGATTCTTTTCCAATAGCTTATTGGGAAGTTACTGCTTTACAGATTTTTCTACACAAAAATCAGTCTATTACACTCTCCCCTGCAAAATTAGATGGCGTCCCGACATCTACACATACTTTAACTTGACAATTTCTCAACCCCAGGCATTCTGGTAACTTATCTGCACTATACAGTGATCAATTTGGTTAGCTATATCAACAGCACACAGCTACGCCTCATACATATTCTTAGAACTCTTCTTTAGGGTCTGAAATCTCTAACTATGCTTCATAACAAACACAGTTTGACTTCTAGTATGCCTGTAGAAATGTTGGTTGGTAGATCTGAAAGGGTTTTGACCACATTGTCATTGGTTCAACCCCTCTAATTGGCATGGGATAATACTGGTAAAGCATTTCATTGGCATTCACTACATTATAGCATGTTGGCGTTCCCAGTTGGTCATAAGTAAAGACTTTAGGAGCTCGCCTTTCTCTCCTGGGTAAGCTATGGACTTGTGTGTGATCTTCAACTGAATTTGGAGATTGGGATACTAGAACCTCATCCTGCATCTCAACTGATTGGTCATCCTCCCTTGGATTATCTTCTTGCTCAACAGTCTCTTGTAGTATCTCAGGCTCACTTGTATTGGTCAAAGGTGCTTCTTCATCCAGCTCATTCAGTTCATTAAGTGCAGATGTCTCTCGCTCACTATCCACTTGTGCATTAGTAGTCTCACTAATTCTATCATCATTGAGCTCTTGAGGCTGCGTTACCGGATGGTAATAGTACACATATTCTTCTTCCTCATCTTCTTCCTCTTGATTTGTGTCTTTGTGATCTAGCTCTTTCTTTCTTTCCTTCTGTTTAACTGGTGGTTTTGGTTGAACTTCCAGTGGTAAATAATCACATGGTAACAAGAGATTGCGATGCATGATCCTTGATCTTCCTCTACCCTGCTCAGGTTTGATTTCATAGACTGGGAGATCTTTTCCAACTTGACGAATCACAACATGAATGTTCTCTTCCCAATGACTACGGAGCTTTCCAGTACCTCCTCTAGGCGTCAAGTTTTTGACTAGGACACGGTCACCTGGACACAATACTGAGCTTCTTATTCTTCCATCATAATGTTTCTTACTTCTCTCTGTTGACTTTTTCATATTCTCTCGCACTATTTCGTATGCATCCTGCATTTCTTGTTTCCATTTTTCCATGTATGCTCGATGATCAGGTTTTCCTGTCTCTGAGGTAAGTCCAAACAAGAGGTCAATAGGCAATCTTGGAGATCTTCCAAAAAGGAGGTAAAAAGGGGAAAAGCCTGTTACTTCACATCGTGTGCAATTATATGCATAGACAAGCTTATTCAAAGAGTCTTTCCAATTTGTCTTCTGTTTCTCAGTAAGAGTCCTAAGCATCTGTAACAATGTTCTGTTGAAGCGTTCCACTTGTCCATTCCCTTGGGGGTGATACGGTGTTGTTCTTGATCCTAATACACCACAGTTCTTTTTCAACTGAGCAAAAAGCTGGTTTTCAAATTCACCGCCTTGATCATGATGTATTCGCATTGGCATTCCATACTTTAGAGCATAATCATTGAAGATTCGATCAGCAACTGTTTTAGCAGACTTTGAGGTGGTGGCATAAGCTTGAGCAAAACGAGTAAAGTGATCGATGATTATCAGGATATATTCATATCCACCTTTACATTTATCTATGTGGAGAAAATCTATTGACACAAGTTCAAATGGCTGTGTTGTAACAATACTTGTAAGAGGTGCTCGTGTTTCTTTGCATGGCGTCTTTTGTTTCAAACAGGTACAAGTTCTTGCCACATAATGTTCAACTTCCTTCTGCATGTAAGGCCAAAAGAATCTATCCCGGATCAATGATAGTGTTCTGTCAATACCTTGATGGCCCATCTCATCATGTAATTCCTTTAACACGGTAACCTTGTATTCTTCAGGTAATACAAGTTGTGTCTTGTTCAATGTTCTTCTTTGGAGAATTCCTTTTTCATCAATACAAAGTCTTTCCCAGTTGCGAAGTAGACACTTGCTTTGCTTGCTAAGAGTATTCAGTTCATAACCTGATGGCTTATGGTTCTTCACCTTGCACTGTATTATTGGGCCAATGTGCTTGTCATCTTGCTGTGCTCGTCGAATTTCATCAACTGAAAATGGTTTACCTATTTCATCAATCACTCCTGTACTTTGGGTATCTGTAACTGCTAGGCAAACCCACGGTAGGTTACAGTCTTGAACCTCAATAGCTTGGATTGTTGCTGCCACACAATCAGATGTCAGTTCTTCAGTACATTGTTCCATCACCCTCTCAATATTTAATGGCATTCTTGACAACGAATCTGCATCCACATTTTCTTTACCAGGTCGGTAACGAATGGTGAAATGGAAATCTGCAAGTTCTGCTACCCATCTGTATCCAGTGGCGTTTAGCTTGGCACTCAATAGCACATATGTGAGTGGATTGTTATCACTGTACACTGTGAACGTTGGTGCATAATACAGGTAGTCTCTAAATTTTTCTGTAATGGCCCACTTCAAAGCAAGGAATTCCAATTTTCCAGAGTGAAGATGGTAATTCCGTTCAGCTGCAGTTAAAGTCCGGGAGCCATAGGCTATCACACGAAGTCTTCCCTCTTGTTGTTGATATAGAACTGCACCGAGGCCTTGATTGGAGGCATCTGTGTGGAGGATAAACGGCTGGGAAAAATCTGGAAAACCAAGGACTGGTGGCTCAACTAGACAGTCTATCAATTCTTCCAAGATACATTGATGTTTTTCCGTCCAGTTAATCAGTTTATGTGATGACACCCCTTTTCTCTTCATTGTAACTTGTCGTGTACTGATGCTGCTTTGTGGTATATGGTCTTCTGGGGTCCCTTTCAACAAATCATAAAGTGGTCCAGCAATACGAGAAAAGTTTGGTATATACTGTCTGTAATAGCTTAACAAGCCCATGATGGCACGTAATTCTCCCACAGTGCTTGGTCTCTTCTCCTTTAAAGCTCTTACTGCAATAGTGTCAGCTGGATCCATCTTGCTACCTTCAGATGAAACAATTCTTCCTAAATAGCGCACCTCACGTTTAAACAGTTCACACTTCTTAGGCTTCAGCTTTATTCCATACTTCCTCAACCTCTGAAGTACTTCTCTGACATGATTCACATGTTCCTCAAATGACTGACTGTACACCAATGTATCGTCCAAGTAGGGTATACATATGTTGTCTCGTACATCTTCCAAACATTCTTCCATACAACGTTGGAAAGCTGCAGGCGCATTCATTAACCCGAAAGGAATTCTTATCCATTCATATAGGCCCCATGGGGTCACAAATGCAGTCAAGTGTCTGCTGTCTTCTTCCATAAACCCTTGATGGTAGGCTTTTCCCTGATCCAGTAATGAAAACCATGAGTGGCCACCAAGGCTATCCAGGATGTCTTGTACTCGAGGAATTGGTTGTCTATCAGGGTGAGTCTTCTTATTCAGTTCTCTGAAATCTATGCACAAGCGTAGGCTACCATCTTTTTTTCTTACGCAGACAACTGGTGAAGCATAAGATGAGCAGGATTTTTGTACCCATCCTTGCATAATAAGGTTGTGAAGATAGTCTTTCATTTCTTTGTAGAGTGGCTTCGGTGTGGATATGTATGTGCGCGCTACAGGATTCATATCACTCAAGGAGATTCTTAACTTTAGCTTCCCAATGCTTCCAATATCGTCATCTGATTTGGAGAAAGAAGAACATTCTTCACGAAGTAGTTTCCGTACCACCTCTTTTTCGAATTCACCCAAGTGGCTCAGGTCAATTGGGGGATCCCATGGAGTATCAGCAACTTGCTCGCTTCCTGCTTTTACTTGACTCACTGACACTGGAAGGCTTTTATTGGGTTTCTCCAAGATGGTATCTGGATACACAGCTTGAACATGCTGTACAGTACCTATTACAGTTCTTCCTAATAACTCAATGTCATGGTTAGTTGGGTTTTGTACAGTAAGGACAATATAAGGCAACACACCACTTCTCAGCGTTACTAACGTCTCACAAAACTCAAGTCCTTCAGGCCACTGGGGACTGATATCTGGCTCAAAGAGAACTGTAGTGTCCTTAGTTAATGATTGGGTTTGCACTTTACAATCTATCTGAACAGAGGTGTGTCTTGGCACGATGACTTTCTCTTTGGTCGTTCTCACTACATAGTCGCATGGTTGCTCAGTTGTCACCATATCTATGAAGGCAGTGACACTTTCTCTCTCAAGGTTTGGGAAGGTGGCTCTTAGTGTCTCATGCAGTTGCTCTCTTTTTGTTGCCGATACTTGTGCTGTGGCGCTAGATTTAACTATTCGCTCAATAACATTAAAGCCTATAATAGGTTTGGAGAGCTTTCCACCCTTCATCACTAAGATGGGGACAACAAGTTCAGTGAGATCATCGTTATCTGTAGCTAATCCAAATGTAACTTCGATGAATCCTAAATAAGGGATGCTCTGTCCATTAGCAGCTGTGATCTTCAAATCCTCAGAAGCATCAAGTAACTCATAAATGTCTCTTAACTTCACATCTGGCAAATATCTCTTTTTCCATTCTTCATCAACAATGGATACTTGGGAGCCCGTATCCCATAATGCTCGTGTTCTATGCCCCTGTATGTAGCACTCAGCTATACACTGTTTCCCTACCAGAGTGACAAGGTGGGAATGACTATCCTCCTTTCTAGGGCTGCTGGCATGCACTGGTGGACCATGATACTGTCCACACGATTTCCTGTGTTTAGGCCAATGTTCAGCTTGACAGATTTTTGAACAATAGGTAGCTTTCTTACAAGATGTACATCGGCTGAGCTTCTGATTTCTCCCCTGAACACCACAGTGGAAACAATATGGTTGGGACATTCTTCTCCTATTGGTTACTCCCTGTCCCGTGGAAGTAACCATCTCCCATTTAAAGGATCATCTTTGTTTAGTCTTGTACCTCTCGCTTTGCATCCTGCAAGGAAGTGCTCACTACTTCGACATCGGTAACAATGGCTGCAATATTCATTTCCATTTTGCTGACACCAAATACACTTTCTCAGAGGGGCATATGCTGAAGGGTAGTGGCGTTGAGGTCTAAACTTTTGTTGATAGGGGGTAGCGGACATCTGTCTCGGTTCTTGGGGAAACACACAACTTTCTGGAGAATACTGTAACTGTTGAGGGGGTATACACTCCTTTGCTGCAGGTGGTGTCTGATACTGTGTCTGTACAGTGGTAGGTTGTTGAATCGATTCTCTGATTTGTGCAACTTCCGCACCCAGGTTTTTTAATAAAGCTAGGTCAGAACGCATTTCTTTCAGTTCATTCAGTACCTCAGATTGAGTGTTACTAGTTTGGCACAGGTGAGTGCTTTTACCTTTTGTAGCTGTAGATGTCTCTGAATGGACTGAGTGCACTGTGGCTGGTCGTTGTGGGGTGAGTAGCTTCTTTTTGTTCTGTCTCTCTGCTTCATTTGCACAGGAAATGTTGAGTTTCTCCAGAAGCAGTTCATCACTTGTTGTTGTTTGCTGCAGGAATGGTTGAAGGTCACTTCTGATGTTGTCATTTTGCAAACCTGTTAAGACAGTATGAAGAAACATACTCTGTACCAGTACAGGATCATATCTTAGACCAGATTCTGCCTCCTGGGAAGCAAACAGGATTTTTTGTCTTAAATCAAAGGCACGGATCAAGAAAGTCTGTGGGTCTTCTTTACTACTTTGTACCTCTGATGTCAGTTGCTTGTACAATTCTGTTGCACCCTTCTCTTGGTAATGAGATCTGAGAATTCTCCTCAAAGTGGGCAAAGTAAGGTTGGTCTTACCCTCCAGGTAGCTGCGCAGCTGCAAATCTGGTGCTATTGCCCTAATCACTGCATCAACAATTTCTATTTCAGGAAACCCCTTGCTGATTCCCTGCTCAATTTGGTGGGCTAAGCTAGAAAAAGTCAGTTTGTCCTTTTGGCCTGGCTGACCTATCTGACCTGATATTTTAAATTCTCTACCCCACTGCAAAGGAACATGATGCTGGAAAGTCTGCAGAGCGGGAACACGGCCTTCATTCCAATGCTTATCTCCTCCCCTTACTGACTTTTTTGCTTCACTGATCTGATTTGTCTGCTCCTGCTGTGCTAACGTTAATTTCAATTGTAGTGCTTCTATCTCTTTTTTCAACTGTTCAGCTTCTGAGAGAGGAACTATCTGTCCCTGTACTACACCTGCCTGTGTCTCCTCTGAAACTGCCTGCTTCGGTACACTATCCCTACAAGATTGTTGCAGCTCTTTCACTTTATCCTGTAGCATGAGTAACTCAGACATGCCCTGATCCTCTAGTTCACATAACTCTTCCCTCTCCAGATACCTCATAATATGCAAGATTATAAAGGACCGACTTTTATCTGCCACATTTTTAGATGATGGACCAGCAATAGATAAAAAGTCACATATTTCCAGCAAAGCATCTTTGGATAATGCATACAAGGCACCGCCCACTTGTACTTTCAAGTCCTCAACACCCGATGATTCCATCTCGATTCCTAGTCCTGGAACAAGTTTAGTCTAATGTTCAACCTTTTCCTGTAGGATAGACAGCGCAGCTCTCCTGGCACTATTCTTTAACCTCAGATCACATGCAAGTCTCTCCTTCCACAGCTGTTGAACCACCACGACCTCTCTGTTCTCTCTGGCAATCAGCGTGTTTGAAGTTGAATGATGATTAGGGATGTCTGTCTGGGCAGCTAATCCTCATCACATTCATCTCGGTGGGACCTCCAAAATGTTACACCCTGAAAAAGGGAATTATAAAGAAGAACTCCATGAGCATGCTTCCTCTGCCTGCATCATGTCTGATGAGAATGTTTATTCAAATAAAATCTTGTATAGCATAGAAAAAGGTTTTCAATAAGAACTTTTCCACAATAACATCCAGTTCTCGTCCATTTAACAGTCATATAAAAGGGCAAATACAAAAGCATTTCTTGCTGAACAGATAAAGATGCATTAACTTTGCTGGCTGATCTTCATAACTGCATAGATTCCCTGTGACACATGGTTCCAGCATGGCTGACTGCAGTGAGTCACTAAACACACATGTGGCTGCACACTAGCTCAGATGCATTTGCAATAACCATATTATTCCTGCAGATCTGTGAGTTATAAGGCTTCATGTGAACACACACATTGCATACTGGCTGTGAGGCCTGATCTTCTTCTGCACAAATCACTAACATGGCTGAGCGCTGGTTGCCTAACATGTAGTACATATAATACTGAAATGACTGAATTAGCTAGCTTTCTAATATACAGTATAACTCCCTGATATATAACACCTATACACTAACATGGCTGAATGGCTAGCTGCCTGATATATAACACATCCAGCACTGCTCAGTTTAACCACAGCAAATATCTGCTTCACATACATTTAACATGTTCATAAGTTGTTCATATAACATACAATAGCTGTCTAGCAATCACTGAATTCACTTTGATCTCAAAGTATGGATAAAATACCTGAAAAAGGGAATTATAAATAAGAACTCCATGAGCATGCTTCCTCTGCCTGCATCATGTCTGATGAGAATGAGGCAGCAGGCCACGAGCCTCCCCTTAGGGTGGCCACTAATGATCCAATCTTTTTTATCCAATCTTACCATTTCTATGTAATATAAGGGAACTGCCTATAGTATCCATTCAATATATTCACTCAGTTTACTCTTCTACTACATAGATTTGGTAAGATTGGATGAAAAAGATTGGATCATTAGTGGCCACCATTAGGTACTTTCCCCAGGTCAACAAGTTGCTAAACATAAACAGACTCAGGCAATAGATAGCCCAAATCCTGATCCTGTATTTCAGCCTGTTATCTCCACAGATATTTCAAAGAATAGGATTCTTTTCCAATAGCTTATTGGGAAGTTACTGCTTTACAGATTTTTCTACACAAAAATCAGTCTATTACACTGCCAGCTAGTTCTGCTTCTACCAGCCCCCTGCAGCCATCCTGTGCCCTCGCAGCCACTCACTAATCCTCTGGTCCCCCGCTGCCAGCTAGTTCTGCTTCTATCAGCCCCCTGCAGCAGTCCTGTGCCCTCGCAGCCACTCACTAATCCCCTGGTCCCATGCTGCCAGCTAGTTTCGTTTTTGCCGCTGCGCTATTGCGGGCCGCAACGCATACAAAAATACCTGTTGCCGCATTACGAACGCATAGATATACGGCAACGCGTATTTTTGTATGCGTTGCGGCCCGTAATAGCGCTAATTACAGTCGGGAATGTGGAGAAAGCTACGCGTGGCCAGTCCTGACGGGCCTGTCGGCAAAAACGAAACTAGCTGGCAGCATGGGACCAGGGGATTAGTGAGTGGCTGCGAGGGCACAGGACTGCTGCAGGGGGCTGATAGAAGCAGAACTAGCTGGCAGCGGGGGACCAGAGGATTAGTGAGTGGCTGCGAGAGCACGGGACAGCTGCAGGGGGCTGGTAGAAGCAGAACTAGCTGGCATCGGGGACCAGAGGATTAGTGAGTGGCTGCGAGGGCACAGGACTGCTGCAGGAGGCTGGTAGGAGCAGAACTAGCTGGCAGCAGGGGACCAGAGGATTAGTGAGTGGCTGCGAGAGCACGGGACAGCTGCAGGGGGCTGGTAGAAGCAGAACTAGCAGGCAGCGGGAGACCAGAGGATCAGTGAGAGGCTGCGAGGGCACAGGACTGCTGCAGGGGGCTGGTAGAAGCAGAACTAGCTGGCAGCGGGGGACCAGAGGATTAGTGAGTGGCTGCGAGAGCACGGGACAGCTGCAGGGGGCTGGTAGAAGCAGAACTAGCTGGCAGCGGGGGACCAGAGGATTAGTGAGTGGCTGCGAGAGCACGGGACAGCTGCAGGGGGCTGGTAGAAGCAGAACTAGCTGGCAGTGGGGGACCAGAGGATTAGTGAGTGGCTGCGAGGGCACAGGATGGCTGCAGGGGGCTGGTAGAAGCAGGACTAGCTGGCAGTGGGGGACCAGAGGATTAGTGAGTGGCTGCGAGGGCACAGGACTGCTGCAGGGGGCTGGTAGAAGCAGAACTAGCTGGCAGCGGGGGACCAGAGGATTAGTGAGTGGCTGCGAGGGCACAGGATTGCTGCAGGGGGCTGGTAGAAGCAGAACTAGCTGGCATCGGGGACCAGAGGATTAGTGAGTGGCTGCGAGGGCACAGGACTGCTGCAGGGGGCTGGTAGAAGCAGAACTAGCTGGCAGCGGGGCACCAGAGGATTAGTGAGTGGCTGCGAGGGCACAGGACTGCTGCAGGGGGCTGGTAGAAGCAGAACTAGCTGGCAGCGGGGGAGCAGAGGATTAGTGAGTGGCTGCGAGGGCACAGGATTGCTGCAGGGGGCTGGTAGAAGCAGAACTAGCTGGCAGCGGGGGACCAGAGGATTAGTGAGTGGTTGCGAGGGCACAGGACAGCTGCAGGGGGCTGGTAGAAGCAGAACTAGCTGGCAGCGGGGGACCAGAGGATTAGTGAGTGGCTGCGAGGGCACAGGACTGCTGCAGGGGGCTGGTAGAAGCAGAACTAGCTGGCAGCGGGGGACCAGAGGATTAGTGAGTGGCTGCGAGGGCACAGGACTGCTGCAGGGGGCTGGTAGAAGCAGAACTAGCTGGCAGCGGGGGACCAGAGGATTAGTGAGTGGCTGCGAGGGCACAGGACAGCTGCAGGGGGCTGGTAGAAGCAGAACTAGCTGGCAGCGGGGGACCAGAGGATTAGTGAGTGGCTGCGAGGGCACAGGACAGCTGCAGGGGGCTGGTAGAAGCCCCAGGTGAGTAAAACTCTTTTTTTTTCTGACTTAAGGGTCACTTTAAGTTACATTATTATTATTGATTTATAAAGCGCCAACATATTCTGTGGCGCTGTACAAAGTAAGAAACAAACATGGGGTACATAATACAGACAATGGTGTACACTAATATACAAGATACATAATTAGTGACAAAATACAAAAAATGATACAAAATACAGAAGTGGTATTGACAGTGATAAAAGTAACATGATAAATAAAATGTATACTGTATTGGTTATGTTAATTAAAATAGATAGGTAATATCTCTTACCCATCTTGTTTTAAAAGAACAGGCACATGTTTGTGATTTCATGGGGGCAGCCATCTTTTTGGTTAAAAGGAGGTGACAGGGAGCATGAGACACAGTTCCAACTGTCCTGTGTCCTGATCACCCCTCCCAGCTGCGCATGCTAGGCTTCAAATCTCAAATTCAAAATTAAAAAAAAAAAAAAAACAAAGAACATCAGACATCCCATCATGCTTTGCACAGCATCAGGGGAAAAATGCCCGGGCAGTTTTCTTCTGTGCAGCTAAAAATGAGGCTTGGGTAAGAAAAACAAAGTGCTGATGCCTTGAAACCTAAAAGAAACACAAGGCCTTTTCAGTGGTGCTGAGTAGATTTTTAGTGTGGAGGTTCACTCATCTCCAGCTCTGTGTCAGCCTCCCTTCCTGTAGACCTTAAGGCCTTGTTCAGATTATAAATCGCCAGCACAATCGGAAGCGCTGGGCGCTTTTGTGAGTGCTTTTTAAAGCACTCTTCCCTGCGCTTTTAGAGAGATTTGCGCTTTGTTGAACATTTTTCTAATGGTTTTTCAAATTGCTTTCTCATAGATGTATCCTTCATTTTCCGCATGTGGTAAAAGTGCGGTAAAAAGTGACTAAGGCCTCTTTTACATTAACATTTGAGCTGTGTGCTCAGCTAGCAGTTACCAGGCAGCAGCGAGCAGTTACCAGGCAGCAGCGAGCAGTTACCAGGCAGCAGCGAGCAGTTACCAGGCAGCAGCGAGCAGTTACCAGGCAGCAGCGAGCAGTTACCAGGCAGCAGCGAGCAGTTACCAGGCAGCAGCGAGCAGTTACCAGGCAGCAGCGAGCAGTTACCAGGCAGCAGCGAGCAGTTACCAGGCAGCAGCAAGCAGTTACCAGGCAGCAGCGAGCAGTTACCAGGCAGCAGCAAGCAGTTACCAGGCAGCAGCGAGCAGTTACCAGGCAGCAACAAGCAGTTACCAGGCAGCAACGAGCAGTTACCAGGCAGCAGTGAGCAGTTACCAGGCAGCAACAAGCAGTTACCAGGCAGCAGTGAGCAGTTACCAGGCAGCAGCAAGCAGTTACCAGGCAGCAGTCAGCAGTTGTGAGAGTTTGAGAGGCATTTCACTGCCTATCAACAGTTCGTGGAAAGGAGGCCTAAATTTCCTCCACTTTGAAATTCTTAATTGAATAAATCTGTGGATAATATATCTGCGGAAAAGTGGTGATAAATATGTATTTTTTTTAATCATCGATAGAGGGCAGGTGATAATTATCACTTCTCTGCTGTTGCAGTCTAAAGGTTCGTATACACGTCTGATAAAGATCGTTCGTTACGAACGACTTGTGACGTTTACACGATATTCAAATTAGACCGAAAAGATCGTTCGTAATGAACGATTGTGTACACACGTGAACGATATAAGTATAAAGTACTGAACGACGAATGATAAAAATGTGTGCGCAAACGGAAGTGACGTTATGACAGGCAATAAGAACATGCGTACTACTCCACAGATAATCATTATCGGACGATCTTTGTACACACTGCAACGATTGAACGATTATCTTTCTAAAAAATCCGCCGGGTTGGATCAGCCGGATTTAACGATAACGGTCGTTATCGTCCAAAAAAACGATCGTTGGAACATTTGGAACGCATGATTATCGGTCCGATTGTCGTTATCGTTCGTTTTTGAACGATCGTTATCGTACGTGTGTACTCAGCTTAACATGGAGCCTTTCCGGCTTTGTTTGTGTTCATGTCAGTTGTACGTAGCAGGAGACAGAGAAGACGGGTGTGCCTAATGTCACGGCGCACTTTCTGACCTCGTACCCGTCTTTTAGATCCTAGGTTCTCAACGTGTAGTATGCGTACCCCAGGGGGTACTTCTGATGGTTTCAGGGGGTACTCGGGCTTGATATACTTCACCAAGAGTAATAAATGTAGAGTTTTAGAAAGGTATAAATCTTATTTTAACAACACCAAATGAGTATTTTAGCTAATTAAAAGCGATAGTGAATGCTTGGAAATCGTTTAGAACCAATTATCATGTACTGCGATGAATTATATGTTTGCCAAGGGGTACTTGTGATAATGGTTACTATGCTAGGGGGTACTTGGTGAGTACAGGGTTTTACAAGGGGTACATACCAATAAAATGTTGAGAAACACTGGTGTAGATTATTTAATAGATGCCGAGGAGGAACTTCCTCTCTGCTCTAAAAGATAAACAACAGCATAATTACCTTTAAAGAAAAACATTTCTGTGTTACAGCTGATACAAATCCTGCAATAAATCTACAGTGTGTCTACTTCCTGCTTTCATGGAAGCAGACATAGGAGGATGAAAATCCTGTGTTTAGAAATTAGGTGCTCTGCTGAGGCAGCCAGCTGGCACAGCTGAGAGCTCAAATTACAGTTGTGATTAGTCACAGATGAGGGGGAGTTACACAGACTAAACTCTCCTTCTGTCCTGCGCAAGAGTTGAGGTCCCCGCTGTATATGTGACAGGCTTTCCTGGGTCATCTCTGTGTAATGGGCGGCAAGCATATGGGCTGCCCTACCGTGTTCAAAAAAAGTCTTATTTCCAGCTTATGAATGTCTTGCTTAATGCCGTGTGCGGTGCAGAGATCAGCACTGGGGGTTGTCCAGGAGATGTAAAGCATTGCAAGAGGAGGCGGAGTTATGCTAATTTATCACATATTTCTGCCCATCCCTAATCATCAATATAAGATGCTAATTGTTGCAGAGTGTGTGCAGATTGTGGTGCAGAACTTGCAGTACACAGACAGGGCCGGTTCTTGCTGCATGCAGATTGTGGTGTAGGACTTGCAGTACACAGACAGGGCCGGTTCTTGCTGCATGCAGATTGTGGTGTAGGACTTGCAGTACACAGACAGGGCCGGTTCTTGCTGCATGCAGATTGTGGTGTAGGACTTGCAGTACACAGACAGAGCTGGTTCCTGCTACAATGGGGTCCCAGGGAAAAAGAAGTAGATTATGTTCTGACGTTCTCGGCAGCCGTGTCAGGTGAGTTGTACCCCAGCCTTCCACTGTAAGCTGCTCTATATATTGGCGGGTGAGGGGGTGCACTTGGAGAGGCCCCGCCTCCTTCCCCCTGCCAGCTGCTGCCTCCCCTCCACCACCCGTGCAGCAAATACCAGGGTACCCGGCAGCCCAGCTGGACACATGTAGTTTGTACATTAGAGATGCTTGGTGGGGGCCCTATGGTCTTTGGGGCCAATTGTTGTCTTAATTGTAGCGCCGGCCCTGTATACAGATTGCGATTGGAGCAATCCTATGTGGCAGCTGCATCTCATTGGTCCAATTTCAATCTGCATACAAACTGCAATTTTCATCAAGTTGGAAGCCTTCTCCTCTTGTCTCTTGTTGAGGCTGGGTTCATATATGACATCGGGCTCTATTCACAATCACACATGCGGGAAGAGATTTTTTTTTTTTTACCGCTATATTACCGCCAGTGATCATTTCTGCATTTTTTTCCATATTCACTAAAAATGTTCTGCATGTTTCCCGCATGCAGAAACAATGCGTAAAAAATAATTGGAAAACCTGTGTAATTACATAGTAACCATGTGGGAAAAAGTGGCATAAAAAAACTTGTCCAGAAAAAAATAATGAAGTCCAGCAAACACAGCACTCAAGGCTCCAGACTCCATTTAAGTCAATGGGAAACAAAATATTTCACCAAGTACTACTAGGTGATAAATAAAATCAAAAATAAGGTGCCTTTTTTTGTGGATTTTTTGTTGTTGCGGGAATTGCCGGCTTATGCAGACTTTTACCGCGTTTTTGTTACGCATGCGGGTAAATAATGTGTACAAATTTGTGAATGTCAAGATGGTCTTTTTTTTCAGTCGGGAATTTACAGCAAGTGTATTTCTGCATGCGGAAAATGATTGTGAATAAAGCTCTTAGCGTCTTCCGCAGGTGTTTGCTTTTTGAGTAATTCATTTTTCATGCATTTTGCAGTTGCAAATCGCAAGTGTGTTTTCTACGCGTTTTGCATGTTTTAAGGTGGTTGTGGTTCACTAATGCGTCTTGTATGTGTGGGGTGTTTTGGTTGTTGTTATTACAAATCAGTAGGAAAACAGGAAACGGAAACACCTCACAAATCTTTAATTTTTAATTAAAAATGCATGAAAAAATGCAATACATATGCGATCCCATAGACTTTCATTATGTGCGTTTTGGCAGCCAGCCTGCATATTATGCAACACTGCCAGCGTCTGTAGAAGGCTTACTGTAAATTGCAGGTGGAACGCTGCTCCTTCTGTGTCCCATACACTAACATTGCTGCATAACACGCAGCGTTTCCCGCTCCGCAAGCGTTTCTGCCATGTGTGAACCCGGCCTGACAGAATAAAGAATAAAAATTGGTACTTATCCGTTAGCTGGGCGCATCCGGCAGGTGGCGCTAATTACTATTCCCCCTCCAGGCCGACATGGATAGTAGGGAAAGATGTAACTCTGGTGGAGTTTTGTCGCCACCTAGAGGATGCGCCCGGCTAACGGATAAGTACCTAAAAATTGGTCCAAACTTCTGGTGCGTACGCACTGTTCACAGCTCTGATTGGCCAATCTTACCACCTACCGCATGCGTCAGCGCGACTTCTGGGTCTGCGGGTATACAGATGAATCCCATCAGCCATGCACGGCTATGGGATTCGCAACCTCTCGCACAACTTCGGATGGAGATGCTGAATCGTTAGCGCAAGCGATACGGCCGGCGGCGCTATCCATCCCTATGGCAGTTTCCCCGCGCGATTTGCCTGCGGGGAAACTCTGCGGATTCGGCCCGGTTTGCGCACAAGTGGAAATGGGCCCTTACAGTTTTAAGCAAAAAAAGTGTATATGTAATATTGAAGTTAATCAGGAACAACTTACTTGGGGTGGTTATTTTGCTTGTAAATGTGCTGAAGTTATTTTTATTAATTAGGTGATAAATGTCATTTATGAGAAGTTTTGTGAACTGACCCCCATCATGTAGGTAAAATCCTAGTACACAGACGTGGCGCACGACGCGCATTATAGCTGCGGTGCGACCAAAGGAACAAAACATACTTCTTGGATTACCACAGGTTCTGCGGTTCCTGAAGTGTCGTGTCGCTGAGGCGCTACACCTGCTATTGCCGAAATTCTGTTTTGTCCCCACGTTTATTGCCTGATGAAGCGGGTTGGGCCCGCGAAACGCATTGCACTGTTTTTGGGGTACCGTATAATAAATGTATTGATTTATATGAAGACAGGATCTCGTGTCTGCTTTTGGGAGGCAAGCCCACCACTTCCTCCAAGCAATTTTTAAAAATGTTATTGACTTTTATCCTGCTGGCGCCTCTGTTCTACATACAAATGTCGTGTCGCACCGCAGGCAGTGTGTCGCATTGACGTTAATCTTTACTGCAATGAGCTGCGGCGGGGCAACGTGACGGGACACGGTGAGTGTAAAAGGGGCCCAAAGTCAGGGAAACCGCTTTTCGTTGGTTTGCAGCGCTATCATACGGGCTGCTGAACTGCGTGCCCAGCACGGTCTGTCAGGGTAGAAGCACACTAGGCAGAAACGCTAGCGTTGTGGAAACCGCACATAATGCAAGTCATTGGGCCGCATGAAAGCACGCCCATGTTTGCGTTCTGCAATGCGGGTTTTTAAAAACTCTGAACTTGCTACATATTTTTCCTAAACACCTCTATAACGCAAATAATGAATGTTAATGGTTACGCAGGGGTATTGCGTTTATAGTGCATTTTTAATGCGTTTTGAATGCTTTTGTGTGTTTAAAAAAAAAAAATTGTATTTCCGCTTCCTGTTGACTTCCTAGTGATTTGCATAAGACCCACAAAAAAACACATATGCGATTTTATATATGCAAACCGCAAATGCATTAAAACCCAAGCAAAACACGTGCTGGAAAAAAACGCACAGAAAAATGCTCTAAAAACACCACACAAAAGCATATGCCGAAAACCGCTGACTTTCCCGCACTGCCTAGTGTGTTCCTACCCTCATCCAGCACTGACTTACATGGAATTTGCCTGCACTAGTCCATAAGCTGGGCGCTAGGAATGATCAATGCGATGCAAATATTTCCAAGTTCATGCAGGATTATGTACATTTTATGCAAATATATTCAGCTTGAAAATGGACCAATAAGTCCCTCCCAGGTTTAAATTGATCCATTTTCAAGCAGCACATCTATGCATAAATGTGCATAATCCTGCATGAATGTGGAAGTATTTGCATCTCATCGAGCATACCTACTGGGCACATGCTTGGGGGTGAAGACCAAAATGTCTTTCTGAAATGGAGTTTCACAGCATTTAATTTCACGTGCAATATTTTTTTTTTTTTAATTTTAATAAAGAACTACTATCGCAAAAATCGTAAAATGTAAACCTATACAAATAAGTACATTTCTTCCAGAGTAAAATGAGCAGTAAATTACTTTTACCCTACGTTGCTGTCACTTAGGCCGGATTCACACTATAAGCGCTTTTCTGAGCGCTTTGTGATTGATTAGCGCTTTTTAAAAAAAATAATTTCCCATTCACTTTCATTAAAATCGTGGTAAAAATCGCCACAATTTTCTGCAATTGTGGAGATTTTTTTTTTTTGAGAAAAGCGCTTAGGCCTAGTGCACACCAGAGCGGTTCTGCTGCGGTTTGCGATCCGCTTGCGGGTGCGGATCCGCTTGGGTAATGTATTTCAATGGGCTGGTGCACACCAGAGTGGGAGGCGTTTTGCAGAAACACATACTCCCGGGCTGCTGCAGATTTTGGATTGCGGAGGCGTTTCTGCCTCAATGTTAAGTATAGGAAAACCGCAAACCGCTCTGAAAAACGGCAGTTCAGAGCGGTTTGCCAGGCGTTTTTTGTTACAGAAGCTGTTCAGTAACAGCTTTACTGTAACAATATATGAAATCTACTACACCAAAAACGCTTCACAAAACCGCAAAACGCTAGCTGAAACGCTACAGAAAAAGAAGTGTTTCAAAATCTGCTAGCATTTTGCGGATCTGCTAGCGGTTTTTGGTGTGCATCAGGCCTTAGTGTGGATCCGGCCTTACAGTAGGCATTAGAAATCTGACAAAACCAATAGGTTTTGAACTAGCCCATCTCCTTATGGGGGACTTGGTGAATGGCAGTTGCTCCGACCAACTGGCAAAATGGTGTACAGGGAGGCTGGCCAGCATCTTTGTATAAATTCTTCTCAGGGAGAGTCCTTTGAGTGCCCATTCACACTACAAGCGCTTTTCTGACCATTTTACGATTGATTAGTGTTTTTAAAATCGCTCCCATTCACTTTCATTAAAATCGCAGTAAAAATCATGAAAAAAACATGATTTTCACGTACACGATAATGAAATTACTCTGTCCTGCGTCCTGTCCCAACTGCTGTCAGTGCAGGACAAGCGCATTGCGCAGTAGCGCAAAAAGCACGGACATGGGAAACAGATGGATAGGGGAAAAAAATATATATTATACTAGTGACTTAGCCCATTTAAAAATGGGCTAGGTCTGTCCCTAATGTGCGCACGACTCCCACCGCGCGCCCGCCCCTATCCTCCTCCGGCTCTCCGCGGTGTCTCTGCGGCTGTCCCTGCACATGCGCAGTGCTAGAAAGCACTGACGGACGGACGCAGAGATATTAGAGTTTTATTATAGAGGATAATTTGTGTGTGTTGCTGCTCCTTAAATTTTTATCTGACTCAATAAGTTTTGTTTTAAAGCGTTTAGGCCACATTCACAGCAGGGTGTTGGGGAGCTGCATTATAAACTCTTATTATGCAGGTCACCGCACTGCAATGCTAACCCTATGGGACGGCCACAGTGCGATGTTGTAACTCGTATTGTTAGGGTTACACACTGCTGCAGTGTGTTACATCTAAACGCACACGTTACCAGGTACAGGGAAGCATACTCTTCATTGCCTGCATGCTTCACTGTACCTACTGTATGCCATGTTAATCTGCATTACCACTTTTTTTTTTCCCTCCTTTGCGTTGCAATGCTGCTTTGTGACTTTAACGTCGCATTACAACGCAACGTCCCACTGTGAATAAGCCCTTAGGGGCCTTTACTCTGTACACGGTTCAGCTATTTTCCCCGAGTATTTGTCTTGTAGTGTATAATGCCCTCATACCTGTGCCAGGCACAGTGACTTGGCCCTGATGTGTATGCCGGGCGCAGTGACTTGGCCCTGATGTGTATGCCGGGCGCAGTGACGTGGCTCTGATGTGTATGCCGGGCGCAGTGACTTGGCTCTGATGTGTATGCCGGGCGCAGTGACTTGGCCCTGATGGGTATGCCGGGGGCGCAGTGACTTGGCCCTGATGTGTATGCCGGGGGCAGTGACTTGGCTCTGATGTGTATGCCGGGCGCAGTGACTTGGCTCTGATGTGTATGCCGGGCGCAGTGACTTGGCCCTGATGTGTATGCCGGGCGCAGTGACTTGGCTCTGATGTGTATGCCGGGCGCAGTGACTTGGCTCTGATGTGTATGCCGGGCGCAGTGACTTGGCTCTGATGTGTATGCCGGGCGCAGTGACTTGGCTCTGATGTGTATGCCGGGTGCAGTGACTTGGCCCTGATGTGTATGCCGGGCGCAGTGACTTGGCCCTGATGTGTATGCCGGGCGCAGTGGCTTGGCCCTGATGTGTATGCCGGGCGCAGTGACTTGGCCCTGATGTGTATGCCGGGCGCAGTGGCTTGGCCCTGATGTGTATGCCGGGCGCAGTGGCTTGGCCCTGATGTGTATGCCGGGCGCAGTGACTTGGCTCTGATGTGTATGCCGGGCGCAGTGGCTTGGCCCTGATGTGTATGCCGGGCGCAGTGACTTGGCCCTGATGTGTATGCCGGGCGCAGTGACTTGGCCCTGATGTGTATGCCGGGCGCAGTGACTTGGCCCTGATGTGTATGCCGGGCGCAGTGACTTGGCCCTGATGTGTATGCCGGGCGCAGTGACTTGGCCCTGATGTGTATGCCGGGCGCAGTGACTTGGCCCTGATGTGTATGCCGGGCGCAGTGACTTGGCTCTGATGTGTATGCCGGGCGCAGTGACTTGGCCCTGATGTGTATGCCGGGCGCAGTGGCTTGGCCCTGATGTGTATGCCGGGCGCAGTGGCTTGGCCCTGATGTGTATGCCGGGCGCAGTGACTTGGCCCTGATGTGTATGCCGGGCGCAGTGACTTGGCCCTGATGTGTATACCGGGCGCAGTGACTTGGCCCTGATGTGTATGCCGGGCGCAGTGACTTGGCTCTGATGTGTATGCCGGGCGCAGTGACTTGGCTCTGATGTGTATGCCGGGCGCAGTGACTTGGCCCTGATGTGTATGCCGGGCGCAGTGACTTGGCCCTGATGTGTATGCCGGGCGCAGTGACTTGGCCCTGATGTGTATGCCGGGCGCAGTGGCTTGGCTCTGATGTGTATGCCGGGCGCAGTGACTTGGCCCTG
Source organism: Hyperolius riggenbachi (assembly GCF_040937935.1). Taxonomy (NCBI): domain Eukaryota; kingdom Metazoa; phylum Chordata; class Amphibia; order Anura; family Hyperoliidae; genus Hyperolius; species Hyperolius riggenbachi. The sequence continues at coordinate 445,326,653 of NC_090650.1, read as the reverse complement.
ATGTGTATGCCGGGCGCAGTGACTTGGCTCTGATGTGTATGCTGGGCGCAGTGACTTGGCTCTGATGTGTATGCCGGGTGCAGTGACTTGGCCCTGATGTGTATGCCGGGCGCAGTGGCTTGGCTCTGATGTGTATGCCGGGCGCAGTGGCTTGGCTCTGATGTGTATGCCGGGCGCAGTGGCTTGGCTCTGATGTGTATGCCGGGCGCAGTGACTTGGCTCTGATGTGTATGCCGGGCGCAGTGACTTGGCTCTGATGTGTATGCCGGGCGCAGTGGCTTGGCTCTGATGTGTATGTCGGGCGCAGTGACTTGGCTGTGATGTGTATGCCGGGCGCAGTGACTTGGCTGTGATGTGTATGCCGGGCGCAGTGACTTGGCCGTGATGTGTATGCCGGGCGCAGTGACTTGGCCCTGATGTGTATGCCGGGCGCAGTGGCTTGGCCCTGATGTGTATGCCGGGCGCAGTGGCTTGGCCCTGATGTGTATGCCGGGTGCAGTGGCTTGGCCCTGATGTGTATGCCGGGTGCAGTGGCTTGGCCCTGATGTGTATGCCGGGTGCAGTGGCTTGGCCCTGATGTGTATGCCGGGCGCAGTGACTTGGCCCTGATGTGTATGCCGGGTGCAGTGACTTGGCTGTGATGTGTGTGCCGGGCGCAGTGACTTGGCTCTGATGTGTATGCCGGGTGCAGTGACTTGGCCCTGATGTGTATGCCGGGCGCAGTGACTAGGCTCTGATGTGTATGCCGGGCGCAGTGACTAGGCTCTGATGTGTATGCCGGGTGCAGTGACTTGGCTCTGATGTGTATGCCGGGCGCAGTGACTTGGCTGTGATGTGTATGCCGGGGGCAGTGACTTGGCTCTGTGTATGCCGGGCGCAGTGACTTGGCTCTGATGTGTATGCCGGGTGCAGTGACTTGGCTCTGATGTGTATGCCGGGCGCAGTGACTTGGCCCTGATGTGTATGCCGGGCGCAGTGACTTGGCTCTGATGTGTATGCCGGGCGCAGTGACTTGGCTCTGATGTGTATGCCGGGCGCAGTGACTTGGCTCTGATGTGTATGCCGGGCGCAGTGACTTGGCTCTGATGTGTATGCCGGGCGCAGTGGCTTGGCTCTGATGTGTATGCCGGGCGCAGTGACTTGGCTCTGATGTGTATGCCGGGCGCAGTGACTTGGCTCTGATGTGTATGCCGGGCGCAGTGGCTTGGCCCTGATGTGTATGCCGGGCGCAGTGACTTGGCCCTGATGTGTATGCCGGGCGCAGTGACTTGGCTCTGATGTGTATGCCGGGCGCAGTGACTTGGCTCTGATGTGTATGCCGGGCGCAGTGACTTGGCTGTGATGTGTATGCCGGGCGCAGTGACTTGGCTGTGATGTGTATGCCGGGCGCAGTGACTTGGCTGTGATGTGTATGCCGGGCGCAGTGACTTGGCCCTGATGTGTATGCCGGGCGCAGTGACTTGGCTCTGATGTGTATGCCGGGCGCAGTGACTTGGCTCTGATGTGTATGCCGGGCGCAGTGGCTTGGCTCTGATGTGTATGCCGGGCGCAGTGACTTGGCTCTGATGTGTATGCCGGGCGCAGTGACTTGGCTCTGATGTGTATGCCGGGCGCAGTGACTTGGCTCTGATGTGTATGCCGGGCGCAGTGACTTGGCCGTGATGTGTATGCCGGGTGCAGTGACTTGGCCCTGATGTGTATGCCGGGGGCAGTGACTTGGCCCTGATGTGTATGCCGGGCGCAGTGACTTGGCTCTGATGTGTATGCCGGGCGCAGTGACTTGGCTCTGATGTGTATGCCGGGCGCAGTGACTTGGCTGTGATGTGTATGCCGGGCGCAGTGACTTGGCTGTGATGTGTATGCCGGGCGCAGTGACTTGGCTCTGATGTGTATGCCGGGTGCAGTGACTTGGCTCTGATGTGTATGCCGGGCGCAGTGACTTGGCCCTGATGTGTATGCCGGGCGCAGTGACTTGGCCCTGATGTGTATGCCGGGCGCAGTGACTTGGCCGTGATGTGTATGCCGGGCGCAGTGACTTGGCCCTGATGTGTATGCCGGGCGCAGTGACTTGGCCCTGATGTGTATGCCGGGCGTAGTGACTTGGCCCTGATGTGTATGCCGGGCGCAGTGACTTGGCTCTGATGTGTATGCCGGGCGCAGTGACTTGGCCCTGATGTGTATGCCGGGGGCAGTGACTTGGCTGTGATGTGTATGCCGGGCGCAGTGACTTGGCCCTGATGTGTATGCCGGGTGCAGTGACTTGGCCCTGATGTGTATGCCGGGTGCAGTGACTTGGCTCTGATGTGTATGCCGGGCGCAGTGGCTTGGCTCTGATGTGTATGCCGGGCGCAGTGACTTGGCTCTGATGTGTATGCCGGGCGCAGTGACTTGGCTCTGATGTGTATGCCTGCCGGGCGCAGTGACTTGGCCCTGATGTGTATGCCGGGTGCAGTGACTTGGCCCTGATGTGTATGCCGGGCGCAGTGGCTTGGCTCTGATGTGTATGCCGGGCGCAGTGACTTGGCTGTGATGTGTATGCCGGGCGCAGTGACTTGGCTCTGTGTATGCCGGGCGCAGTGACTTGGCTCTGATATGTATGCCGGGCGCAGTGACTTGGCTCTGATATGTATGCCGGGCGCAGTGACTTGGCTCTGATATGTATGCCGGGCGCAGTGACTTGGCTCTGATGTGTATGCCGGGCGCAGTGACTTGGCTCTGATGTGTATGCCGGGCGCAGTGACTTGGCTCTGATATGTATGCCGGGCGCAGTGACTTGGCTCTGATGTGTATGCCGGGCGCAGTGACTTGGCTCTGTGTATGCCGGGCGCAGTGACTTGGCCCTGATATGTATGCCGGGCGCAGTGACTTGGCTCTGATGTGTATGCCGGGCGCAGTGACTTGGCTCTGTGTATGCCGGGCGCAGTGACTTGGCCCTGATGTGTATGCCGGGCGCAGTGACTTGGCTCTGTGTGTGTGCTGGGGGCGCAGTGACTTGGCTCTGATGTGTGTGCCGGGCGCAGTGACTTGGCTCTGATGTGTATGCCGGGCGCAGTGACTTGGCTCTGATGTGTGTGCCGGGCGCAGTGACTTGGCTCTGTGTATGCCGGGCGCAGTGACTTGGCTCTGATGTGTGTGCCGGGCGCAGTGACTTGGCTCTGATGTGTGTGCCGGGCGCAGTGACTTGGCTCTGTGTATGCCGGGCGCAGTGACTTGGCCCTGATGTGTATGCCGGGCGCAGTGACTTGGCTCTGATGTGTATGCCGGGCGCAGTGACTTGGCTCTGATGTGTATGCCGGGCGCAGTGACTTGGCCCTGATGTGTATGCCGGGCGCAGTGGCTTGGCCCTGATGTGTATGCCGGGCGCAGTGACTTGGCCCTGATGTGTATGCCGGGCGCAGTGACTTGGCCCTGATGTGTATGCCGGGCGCAGTGACTTGGCTCTGATGTGTATGCCGGGCGCAGTGACTTGGCCCTGATGTGTATGCCGGGCGCAGTGACTTGGCCCTGATGTGTATGCCGGGCGCAGTGGCTTGGCCCTGATGTGTATGCCGGGCGCAGTGGCTTGGCCCTGATGTGTATGCCGGGCGCAGTGACTTGGCCCTGATGTGTATGCCGGGCGCAGTGACTTGGCCCTGATGTGTATGCCGGGCGCAGTGACTTGGCTCTGATGTGTATGCCGGGCGCAGTGACTTGGCTCTGATGTGTATGCCGGGCGCAGTGACTTGGCCCTGATGTGTATGCCGGGCGCAGTGGCTTGGCCCTGATGTGTATGCCGGGCGCAGTGACTTGGCTCTGATGTGTATGCCGGGCGCAGTGACTTGGCCCTGATGTGTATGCCGGGCGCAGTGACTTGGCCCTGATGTGTATGCCGGGCGCAGTGACTTGGCTGTGATGTGTATGCCGGGCGCAGTGACTTGGCTGTGATGTGTATGCCGGGCGCAGTGACTTGGCCCTGATGTGTATGCCGGGTGCAGTGACTTGGCTCTGATGTGTATGCCGGGCGCAGTGACTTGGCTCTGATGTGTATGCCGGGTGCAGTGACTTGGCTCTGATGTGTATGCCGGGCGCAGTGACTTGGCTGTGATGTGTATGCCGGGCGCAGTGACTTGGCTGTGATGTGTATGCCGGGCGCAGTGACTTGGCCCTGATGTGTATGCCGGGTGCAGTGACTTGGCCGTGATGTGTATGCCGGGTGCAGTGACTTGGCCGTGATGTGTATGCCGGGTGCAGTGACTTGGCCGTGATGTGTATGCCGGGCGCAGTGACTTGGCCGTGATGTGTATGCCGGGCGCAGTGACTTGGCCCTGATGTGTATGCCGGGCGCAGTGGCTTGGCCCTGATGTGTATGCCGGGCGCAGTGGCTTGGCCCTGATGTGTATGCCGGGCGCAGTGGCTTGGCCCTGATGTGTATGCCGGGCGCAGTGGCTTGGCCCTGATGTGTATGCCGGGCGCAGTGGCTTGGCCCTGATGTGTATGCCGGGCGCAGTGGCTTGGCCCTGATGTGTATGCCGGGCGCAGTGACTTGGCCCTGATGTGTATGCCGGGCGCAGTGACTTGGCCCTGATGTGTATGCCGGGCGCAGTGACTTGGCCGTGATGTGTATGCCGGGTGCAGTGACTTGGCCGTGATGTGTATGCCGGGTGCAGTGACTTGGCTGTGATGTGTGTGCCGGGCGCAGTGACTTGGCCCTGATGTGTATGCCGGGCGCAGTGGCTTGGCCCTGATGTGTATGCCGGGCGCAGTGGCTTGGCCCTGATGTGTATGCCGGGCGCAGTGGCTTGGCCCTGATGTGTATGCCGGGCGCAGTGGCTTGGCCCTGATGTGTATGCCGGGCGCAGTGGCTTGGCCCTGATGTGTATGCCGGGCGCAGTGGCTTGGCCCTGATGTGTATGCCGGGCGCAGTGGCTTGGCCCTGATGTGTATGCCGGGCGCAGTGGCTTGGCCCTGATGTGTATGCCGGGCGCAGTGGCTTGGCCCTGATGTGTATGCCGGGCGCAGTGGCTTGGCCCTGATGTGTATGCCGGGCGCAGTGGCTTGGCCCTGATGTGTATGCCGGGCGCAGTGACTTGGCCCTGATGTGTATGCCGGGCGCAGTGACTTGGCTGTGATGTGTGTGCCGGGCGCAGTGACTTGGCTGTGATGTGTGTGCCGGGCGCAGTGACTTGGCTCTGATGTGTATGCCGGGCGCAGTGACTTGGCCCTGATGTGTATGCCGGGCGCAGTGACTAGGCTCTGATGTGTATGCCGGGTGCAGTGACTTGGCTCTGATGTGTATGCCGGGCGCAGTGACTTGGCTGTGATGTGTATGCCGGGGGCAGTGACTTGGCTCTGTGTATGCCGGGTGCAGTGACTTGGCCCTGATGTGTATGCCGGGTGCAGTGGCTTGGCCCTGATGTGTATGCCGGGCGCAGTGACTTGGCTCTGATGTGTATGCCGGGCGCAGTGACTTGGCTCTGATGTGTATGCCGGGCGCAGTGGCTTGGCTCTGATGTGTATGTCGGGCGCAGTGACTTGGCTGTGATGTGTATGCCGGGCGCAGTGGCTTGGCCCTGATGTGTATGCCGGGTGCAGTGGCTTGGCCCTGATGTGTATGCCGGGCGCAGTGACTAGGCTCTGATGTGTATGCCGGGTGCAGTGACTTGGCTCTGATGTGTATGCCGGGCGCAGTGACTTGGCTGTGATGTGTGTGCCGGGCGCAGTGACTTGGCTCTGATGTGTATGCCGGGCGCAGTGACTTGGCCCTGATGTGTATGCCGGGCGCAGTGGCTTGGCCCTGATGTGTATGCCGGGCGCAGTGACTTGGCTCTGATGTGTATGCCGGGCGCAGTGACTTGGCTCTGATGTGTATGCCGGGCGCAGTGGCTTGGCTCTGATGTGTATGTCGGGCGCAGTGACTTGGCTGTGATGTGTATGCCGGGCGCAGTGGCTTGGCCCTGATGTGTATGCCGGGTGCAGTGGCTTGGCCCTGATGTGTATGCCGGGCGCAGTGACTAGGCTCTGATGTGTATGCCGGGCGCAGTGACTTGGCTGTGATGTGTATGCCGGGCGCAGTGACTTGGCTCTGATGTGTATGCCGGGCGCAGTGACTTGGCTGTGATGTGTATGCCGGGCGCAGTGACTTGGCTGTGATGTGTATGCCGGGTGCAGTGACTTGGCTCTGATGTGTATGCCGGGCGCAGTGACTTGGCTGTGATGTGTATGCCGGGCGCAGTGACTTGGCTGTGATGTGTATGCCGGGCGCAGTGACTTGGCCCTGATGTGTATGCCGGGCGCAGTGACTTGGCCCTGATGTGTATGCCGGGTGCAGTGACTTGGCCGTGATGTGTATGCCGGGTGCAGTGACTTGGCCGTGATGTGTATGCCGGGCGCAGTGACTTGGCCGTGATGTGTATGCCGGGCGCAGTGACTTGGCCCTGATGTGTATGCCGGGCGCAGTGACTTGGCCCTGATGTGTATGCCGGGCGCAGTGACTTGGCCCTGATGTGTATGCCGGGCGCAGTGGCTTGGCCCTGATGTGTATGCCGGGCGCAGTGGCTTGGCCCTGATGTGTATGCCGGGCGCAGTGGCTTGGCCCTGATGTGTATGCCGGGCGCAGTGGCTTGGCCCTGATGTGTATGCCGGGCGCAGTGGCTTGGCCCTGATGTGTATGCCGGGCGCAGTGGCTTGGCCCTGATGTGTATGCCGGGCGCAGTGACTTGGCTCTGATGTGTATGCCGGGCGCAGTGACTTGGCCCTGATGTGTATGCCGGGCGCAGTGACTTGGCTGTGATGTGTGTGCCGGGCGCAGTGACTTGGCTCTGATGTGTATGCCGGGCGCAGTGACTTGGCCCTGATGTGTATGCCGGGCGCAGTGACTAGGCTCTGATGTGTATGCCGGGTGCAGTGACTTGGCTCTGATGTGTATGCCGGGCGCAGTGACTTGGCTGTGATGTGTATGCCGGGGGCAGTGACTTGGCTCTGTGTATGCCGGGCGCAGTGACTTGGCTCTGATGTGTATGCCGGGTGCAGTGACTTGGCCCTGATGTGTATGCCGGGCGCAGTGACTTGGCTCTGATGTGTATGCCGGGCGCAGTGACTTGGCTCTGATGTGTATGCCGGGCGCAGTGACTTGGCTCTGATGTGTATGCCGGGCGCAGTGACTTGGCTGTGATGTGTATGCCGGGCGCAGTGACTTGGCTCTGATGTGTATGCCGGGCGCAGTGGCTTGGCTCTGATGTGTATGCCGGGCGCAGTGGCTTGGCTCTGATGTGTATGCCGGGCGCAGTGACTTGGCTCTGATGTGTATGCCGGGCGCAGTGACTTGGCTCTGATGTGTATGCCGGGCGCAGTGACTTGGCTCTGATGTGTATGCCGGGCGCAGTGACTTGGCTCTGATGTGTATGCCGGGCGCAGTGACTTGGCTCTGATGTGTATGCCGGGCGCAGTGACTTGGCTCTGATGTGTATGCCGGGCGCAGTGACTTGGCTCTGATGTGTATGCCGGGTGCAGTGACTTGGCCCTGATGTGTATGCCGGGGGCAGTGACTTGGCCCTGATGTGTATGCCGGGCGCAGTGACTTGGCTCTGATGTGTATGCCGGGCGCAGTGACTTGGCTCTGATGTGTATGCCGGGCGCAGTGACTTGGCTGTGATGTGTATGCCGGGCGCAGTGACTTGGCTGTGATGTGTATGCCGGGCGCAGTGACTTGGCTCTGATGTGTATGCCGGGCGCAGTGACTTGGCTCTGATGTGTATGCCGGGCGCAGTGACTTGGCTCTGATGTGTATGCCGGGCGCAGTGACTTGGCTCTGATGTGTATGCCGGGCGCAGTGACTTGGCCCTGATGTGTATGCCGGGCGCAGTGACTTGGCCCTGATGTGTATGCCGGGCGCAGTGACTTGGCCCTGATGTGTATGCCGGGCGCAGTGACTTGGCCCTGATGTGTATGCCGGGCGTAGTGACTTGGCCCTGATGTGTATGCCGGGCGCAGTGACTTGGCTCTGATGTGTATGCCGGGGGCAGTGACTTGGCTGTGATGTGTATGCCGGGCGCAGTGACTTGGCCCTGATGTGTATGCCGGGTGCAGTGACTTGGCTCTGATGTGTATGCCGGGCGCAGTGACGTGGCCCTGATGTGTATGCCGGGCGCAGTGGCTTGGCTCTGATGTGTATGCCGGGCGCAGTGACTTGGCTCTGATGTGTATGCCGGGCGCAGTGACTTGGCTCTGATGTGTATGCCTGCCGGGCGCAGTGACTTGGCCCTGATGTGTATGCCGGGTGCAGTGACTTGGCCCTGATGTGTATGCCGGGCGCAGTGGCTTGGCTCTGATGTGTATGCCGGGCGCAGTGACTTGGCCCTGATGTGTATGCCGGGCGCAGTGACTTGGCTCTGTGTATGCCGGGCGCAGTGACTTGGCTCTGATATGTATGCCGGGCGCAGTGACTTGGCTCTGTGTATGCCGGGCGCAGTGACTTGGCTCTGATGTGTATGCCGGGCGCAGTGACTTGGCTCTGATGTGTATGCCGGGCGCAGTGACTTGGCTCTGATGTGTATGCCGGGCGCAGTGACTTGGCTCTGATGTGTATGCCGGGCGCAGTGACTTGGCTCTGATGTGTATGCCGGGCGCAGTGACTTGGCTCTGATGTGTATGCCGGGCGCAGTGACTTGGCTCTGATGTGTATGCCGGGCGCAGTGGCTTGGCTCTGATGTGTATGCCGGGCGCAGTGGCTTGGCTCTGATGTGTATGCCGGGCGCAGTGACTTGGCTCTGATGTGTATGCCGGGCGCAGTGACTTGGCTCTGATGTGTATGCCGGGCGCAGTGACTTGGCTCTGATGTGTATGCCGGGCGCAGTGACTTGGCTCTGATGTGTATGCCGGGCGCAGTGACTTGGCTCTGATGTGTATGCCGGGCGCAGTGACTTGGCTCTGATGTGTATGCCGGGCGCAGTGACTTGGCTCTGATGTGTATGCCGGGCGCAGTGACTTGGCTCTGATGTGTATGCCGGGTGCAGTGACTTGGCCCTGATGTGTATGCCGGGGGCAGTGACTTGGCCCTGATGTGTATGCCGGGCGCAGTGACTTGGCTCTGATGTGTATGCCGGGCGCAGTGACTTGGCTCTGATGTGTATGCCGGGCGCAGTGACTTGGCTGTGATGTGTATGCCGGGCGCAGTGACTTGGCTGTGATGTGTATGCCGGGCGCAGTGACTTGGCTCTGATGTGTATGCCGGGCGCAGTGACTTGGCTCTGATGTGTATGCCGGGCGCAGTGACTTGGCCCTGATGTGTATGCCGGGCGCAGTGACTTGGCCCTGATGTGTATGCCGGGCGCAGTGACTTGGCCCTGATGTGTATGCCGGGCGCAGTGACTTGGCCCTGATGTGTATGCCGGGCGCAGTGACTTGGCCCTGATGTGTATGCCGGGCGCAGTGACTTGGCCCTGATGTGTATGCCGGGCGTAGTGACTTGGCCCTGATGTGTATGCCGGGCGCAGTGACTTGGCTCTGATGTGTATGCCGGGGGCAGTGACTTGGCTGTGATGTGTATGCCGGGCGCAGTGACTTGGCCCTGATGTGTATGCCGGGTGCAGTGACTTGGCTCTGATGTGTATGCCGGGCGCAGTGACGTGGCCCTGATGTGTATGCCGGGCGCAGTGGCTTGGCTCTGATGTGTATGCCGGGCGCAGTGACTTGGCTCTGATGTGTATGCCGGGCGCAGTGACTTGGCTCTGATGTGTATGCCTGCCGGGCGCAGTGACTTGGCCCTGATGTGTATGCCGGGTGCAGTGACTTGGCCCTGATGTGTATGCCGGGCGCAGTGGCTTGGCTCTGATGTGTATGCCGGGCGCAGTGACTTGGCTGTGATGTGTATGCCGGGCGCAGTGACTTGGCTCTGTGTATGCCGGGCGCAGTGACTTGGCTCTGATATGTATGCCGGGCGCAGTGACTTGGCTCTGTGTATGCCGGGCGCAGTGACTTGGCTCTGATGTGTATGCCGGGCGCAGTGACTTGGCTCTGATGTGTATGCCGGGCGCAGTGACTTGGCTCTGATATGTATGCCGGGCGCAGTGACTTGGCTCTGATGTGTATGCCGGGCGCAGTGACTTGGCTCTGTGTATGCCGGGCGCAGTGACTTGGCCCTGATATGTATGCCGGGCGCAGTGTCTTGGCTCTGATGTGTATGCCGGGCGCAGTGACTTGGCTCTGATGTGTATGCCGGGCGCAGTGGCTTGGCTCTGATATGTATGCCGGGCGCAGTGACTTGGCTCTGATGTGTGTGCCGGGCGCAGTGACTTGGCTCTGTGTGTGCCGGGCGCAGTGACTTGGCTCTGATGTGTATGCCGGGCGCAGTGACTTGGCTCTGTGTATGCCGGGCGCAGTGGCTTGGCCCTGATATGTATGCCGGGCGCAGTGACTTGGCTCTGATGTGTATGCCGGGCGCAGTGACTTGGCTCTGTGTATGCCGGGCGCAGTGACTTGGCCCTGATGTGTATGCCGGGCGCAGTGACTTGGCTCTGTGTGTGTGCTGGGGGCGCAGTGACTTGGCTCTGATGTGTGTGCCGGGCGCAGTGACTTGGCTCTGATGTGTGTGCCGGGCGCAGTGACTTGGCTCTGATGTGTATGCCGGGCGCAGTGACTTGGCTCTGATGTGTGTGCCGGGCGCAGTGACTTGGCTCTGATGTGTATGCCGGGCGCAGTGACTTGGCTCTGTGTATGCCGGGCGCAGTGGCTTGGCTCTGATGTGTATGCCGGGCGCAGTGACTTGGCTCTGTGTGTGCCGGGCGCAGTGACTTGGCTCTGTGTATGCCGGGCGCAGTGACTTGGCCCTGATGTGTATGCCGGGCGCAGTGACTTGGCTCTGATGTGTATGCCGGGCGCAGTGACTTGGCCCTGATGTGTATGCCGGGCGCAGTGACTTGGCCCTGATGTGTATGCCGGGCGCAGTGGCTTGGCACACGCAGCAAACCAGAGTCCTGTCACTTTAACTGAAGGGTGCGGCTTGTTATTGTGAACAAGATCAATGCGTTCCAGGAGTCAACTCGGGATACGAAAAACAAGATCCTTTGTGATTCCTTCCCAAGTGCTGCAATGTGGAAGCTGATATCTGCGTGCGTGGCCGAGCCACGGGACTGTGCACTCACCACTCCTATCCAGCTCACTATTCCTCCTGAGCTTTCTCCTGGGTGATATCTGTTCACAAAGTATCACTAAAATGCCTTTTCAGCCACTAGCAAGCAAGAAAATGCTCAGGATACTTTTGGCAGGACTTTTACACCTATTCAGTTGCAAAGTACTGAAGTTGTTTTACAGAAGATGAAAAATGACCTCCTAGGAAAAAACGTGACTTAAATAAGAGCCGCAGTGTGAATAGAGAGACGCTGTACACACATAGAGATGATATATTTAGATATTCTTCACATTTTGATTGTGGCACAATCTGGTAGATTTATATTTGTGGGCTGTTTCGCGCTACACGCGTTTTGCGATGTGGAACCCGATTGGATTGCAAAATGCCAGGTACATGTTAAACGATTAGAAAACATGCAGTGACCTTCCGTTAGTGCGCTGCGTTTGGGACACATTTTTTCCAGTTCGCAAAACGTGCCTGCTGCATTTTTCACACGTTTCGCCTCCTGTACGGAGTACAAAAGGGCAGGAAAATCGTACAGCAGTCGCATATTATGCGATTCAAAATATTTTCCCAGCTTTTTTATTTTTTTTTTTTTTATATTTTTTTTCCTCCCCTGTCGGAAATCCGTAGACTCAACAGATCGCGGCACTGGAAACTACAAGACGCACGGTCACAGAACAATCTCAATTACATTTCTTAGTGGAACACTGCCCTTAAAGAGAAACTCCGACCAAGAATTGAACTTTATCCCAATCAGTAGCTGATACCCACTTTTACATGAGAAATATAATGATTTTCACAAACAGACCATCAGGGGGCGCTGTATGACTGATTTTGTGCTGAAACCCCTCCCACAAGAGGCTCTGGTACCGTACGGTACTCTGGGCAAACTGCCACAATGTAACAATGTTCACAGACAGGAAATAGCTGCTTACAGCTGTCTGTTAAAGCCAGACCAGCTACATAATCTGCCCACAGTAACAATGTCACCATGTAATACATGTCAGAATGTGAATCTGGGAGAGGAAAGATTTTACAATGGGCAAACACTGACTAAATCATGTATACATAATTATTGTAAAAATGAAGCACTTTTTTTATTACATTATTTTCACTGGAGCTCCTCTTTTAAAGAGGAACTGTCGCGAAAATCTTACAATTTTAAACCCATACAAATAAGTACATTTCTCCCTGAGTAAAATGAGCCATAAATTACTTCTGTCCTAGAGTCCTATGTTGCTGTCACTTACAGTAGCTAGTAAAAATCTGACAGATTTTGGGCTAGTCCACCTCTTCATGGGGGATTCTTAGCATGGCCTTTATTCTTTAGAAAGACGTTCCCTGAAAATGATTAATACACTGATGCTGGCCAGCCTCTCTGCTCGATGCACACTATTTTGGCAGTTGGACTGAGCAACTGTCATTCACTAAGGGCCCGTTTCCACTGGAGTGGAAACCGCTCCGAATCCGCAGAGTTTCCCCGCAGGAAAATCACACGGAGAAACTCTGCCGTAGGAAACTATGGCGCCGCCGGCCAAATCGCTTACCCAAGCGATTCAGCCGACACTGCCCACAGTTTTCGCGCAGGAGGCTGCAAATCCCATAGCCGTGCATGGCACCGCTTCTGGGATTCGCCTGCGTTCCCGCACACCCGGAAGTGCGGCCGCGTGTCTCACTGACGCATGCCGCACTAGTGGAAACGGGCCCTAAGTGCTTTTAAAAAATAAAGACAATCCTGAGACCCCCCCCATGAGATGGGCTAGTCCAAAATCTGTCCGTAATGTCAGATTTCTACTACCTACTATAAGTGACAACAACATAGGAGAGAAGTAATTTATGGCTCCTTTTACTCTGGGAGAAATGTACTTCTTATTTGTTTTTAAATGTTAAGATTTTCGTGACAGTTCTTCTTGAATAACGCCAATTATTTGGTACTCTTCAGACAGACATGGGACCTCCTCCTCTTGTGGTCACGTTCCCGGCCGTGTATAAGCCCATCTGTACTGAGTATAGGTGAATAAGCCTCACACATACCCAGTAGAACACAGAACTCGTGCCCGGAGGAAGAGGGCTGCGCATGAGCGGCGTCGTTCTATGGGACTTGCCGTCCCAGTGCGGATACACGGCGGGTGGGTATAAGGGGTCCCAGCACTGGATCGGGGCGGCTGCAGAAAGAGGCCGGAAATTTCTGGATCATCTATTGACCTAATTATCCAATGGTTTATGTTTTTCTTGCTTCAGGTATATCCTAAATAATATCCCTGCCGCTGCGTCCTCCTGTGTCCCTGTATCCGTGCGTTGTGCTCGGCGCGCATGCGGACGGGCGTAGGGAGACGGGCAGCCTTATTACTAGTACTTTATAAATATGACTTTGTTTGTCATTAGATGGGCGGGGCAATCGGATGCTTACTTCACTTTGTTTGTTCATAGTTCTGGCATTTACGCAGTTCTGTACAGATTCAGCCAAAATAAACATTGTGATGCCATGTGGCCGGGATACTTCCTCCATAGCTGCAGCGTATTATTACAGTACAGCAGGTGCGCAGCAATCATACTCACATTTCATGGGGGCCTCATCTATTCAGCGACTCGCTAAACGTAGGTACATGTACAGTGTTCTCCCCAGGCACTTTTAGCCGGATGCTCCACCCGGCTATTTTGGTGACCACCCGGCTGTTATCAGCTCACCTCCTCCTATGCTGTAAGCAGAGTTGCACACAGAACCACCAGCCCTGCATTCTCTCATCTTGCCCCACCCGGCTACTTTTTCATGCCACCCGGCTGGAAAAAAATTCTGGGGAGAACACTGATGTAGTACTAGTCCCACTCAGACACTGATTGGGAATGGCTGCTAATGCCCATTTACGATTCCGGGGAAACTCTGATTTCCACCAATGTCCATTCCCTTCCCCCCTTGTTCCCAGCCCTCTTAGGTAGCTATTTTGATGATGGCACGTGCAGGGCTTTGCTTTGAATGTCCAATTCATAATTGCATATGGTCATAATTATGAAAATGCATGTGAAACAGTATCGCAGGTAGTGTGCAAGAGGCCTAACTATACAATCTTTTTCATCCAATCTTACCATTTCTATGTAATATAAGGTAACTACCTAAATTATCCATTCAATATATTCGGTCAGTTTACCCTTATACTACATAGATTTGGTAAAATTGGATGAAAAAGATTGGATCGTTAGTGGCCGCCTCAAGGCTGATGGTTGGGGCTGCCTTTGTCGAATCTAGTGTGTGTACAGCGGCCCCTGACCTCACTCGGTACCTGGGTTAGGGGCATTGGTCTCCCCACCCACCACGTGAGGTTCCTCATTGGCCACGCCTTATTCCCCTTCACCCCGCCCACTTGTGTGCTGCCCCGCTGCATAGCAGTAGTCTCGGCCTTGTCACCCGAGATCTAGTCCCAATCCCTGTCTGACGACACTCCTTGTGTGAACAAGGCTTTATGGAGCGTACACACAGTCAGTTTGAATTGGCCAATTTTACCGTCTTCACATAGTATGAGCGCTTCCCTACACAATCTGCGCATAGTGTTCAAAATCTGATGGCTTCATACTACATTGAACCGGTAACCTTGGCCAGTTATTGGTCAACCAAAACTGGAGGGTGCCTTAAAGGGCTACTGTAGGGGGGTCGGGGGAAAATGAGTTGAACTTACCCGGGGCTTCTAATGGTCCCCCGCAGACATCCTGTGCCTGCGCAGCCACTCACCGATGCTCCGGCCCCGCCTCCGGTTCACTTCTAGAATTCCGACTTTAAAGTCTGAAAACCACTGTGTCTGTGTTGCCGTGTCCTCGCTCCCGCTGATGTCGCCAGGAGCGTACTGTGCAGACCCAGTATGGTTTTTCTCCCCCCCCCCCCCCCCCCCCCATTTTTCAGCGATTTCCCGGCGATTGCGTTTAATGCTATAGAAGCGCTAATCGCGAAAAAAATCGCCAAGTGTGAATTCATCCCCCCCCCCCCGTTAAACACCAAAATTTGCCAAAGCAAAACTCTAGCGTGAATGGGCCCTAAAGGAGATGTTAAGTGTAAACCTTTCCCCATTTTAAAGAGAACCTGAAGCGGGGTTCTAACAACAAAATCCCCATATAGAGCCCAGCCTCTGTTGCTATTTAGATTCCCCCTAAGCCCCTCCCTGCGCGCTGCGAGACCCCATAATTCAGAGCCGCGCTGCCGACACAGAGCGTGTCGCAGCGTGCTGCATTTACCTCCATAATGCCAGTCTCGCCACTCCCCCGCCTCCTGCATCGCTCCAGTCCCCGCCCACATCCCTTCCCTCCCCGCTGATTGGAGGGAAGGGACGCGGGCGGGACTGGAGCGATGCGGGGGAGCAGCCGAGACTGACAGGAGGAGGTAAACACTGCCAGCACCGCGCAGCTGTGATTTATCGGGTCTCGCTGAGCTCAGGGGGGATTTAGGGGGAATCTAAATAGCAACAGAGGCTGCGCTCTATAGGCAGACCCGGCCTCTGTATGGGGATTTCATTGTTAGAACCCACCTCGGGTTCTCTTTAACATCCCAGGGCCGCTTCACTCAGGAAGCAAGGTGAAACACTTGCATCAGGCGCAGAGATTACAGGTGCAGCATGTTTCTACTATGTTTACACCAACAGCATGCATTCAGAGTAGGAGGAGAGTGAGGTGAAGAGGACCTCATTGGGGGAAAAAACAGCTTGTTGTGCTGTGTGAGGAGTCTGAAGTGAGTGAGGAGGTGGGAGGCAGGAGAGCATCATTGGGGAAAAGCAGCTTGTTGTGCTGTGTGAGGAGGCTGACAGTGAGTGAGGTGGGGGGAGGCAGGAGAGCATCATTGGGGAAAAGCAGCTTGTTGTGCTGTGTGAGGAGGCTGACAGTGAGTGAGGAGGGGGAGGCAGGAGAGCATCATTGGGGAAAAGCAGCTTGTTGTGCTGTGTGAGGAGGCTGACAGTGAGTGAGGAGGGAAGCAGGAGAGCAGCATTGGGGAAAAGCAGCTTGTTGTACTGTGTGAGGAGTCTGGCAGTGAGTGAGGAGGGGGGAGGCAGGAGAGCATCATTGGGGAAAAGCAGCTTGTTGTGCTGTGTGAGGAGGCTGACAGTGAGTGAGGAGGGAAGCAGGAGAGCAGCATTGGGGAAAAGCAGCTTGTTGTACTGTGTGAGGAGTCTGGCAGTGAGTGAGAAGGGGGGGAGGCAGGAGAGCAGCAGTGTATCATTTGACTTGCACAGCAGAAGGGAGGAGGTGGCACTGCTGTCCTGACTGGGGAGGAATGGAGTAGCTGAGGGTGAGCAGTTTGTTTGTCACACACTCAGGGCCAGCCAGTGTGCTATTGTGTTGAGCTGCAGCATGTCATGTGAGAACATTATATGAAGTGGAGTAAATTGTCGGGTGCAGAGCGATCATTCCAAATCCATGGGGTGGCGCATACTCACAAGTTTGCCTCAGGCAGCACAAAGTCTAGAACCGGGCCTGACCTTCTTCTAGCCCCCTGGAGTCTCTCTGCCCCCTGGAGTCTCTCTGCCCCCTGGAGTCTCTCTGCCCCCTGGAGTCTCTCTGCCCCCTGGAGTCTCTCTGCCCCCTGGAGTCTCTCTGCCCCCTGGAGTCTCTCTGCCCCCTGGAGTCTCTCTGCCCCCTTGCCATCACTTGGCTCTGATCCCTGCAGCTGTGACGTACGTATGATATGTCTGTGCCGGGTCTGGCGATCACTGGAGCCTCGCTTTCACCCTCGGCACTAGTGCTACGGCTCACCCAGCTTCCCTGCATTGCACGCCTGCCCTCGGAGCGTGATAAAGGAGATGTGCGGTCAGGCACAGCGCATGCACGTTTTCAGAGGAGCACAGCGGCTGCAGGGACCAGAGCGGAATGGCAGAGAAGGGGCAGAATGACTCCGGGGGGCAGAATGACTCCAGGGGGCTAGAAGAAGTCCTGGATAAGTAAAATGGGGCAGTGGTGCTCGGATACCCCAATCACGAATTGGCTTGTGATCACAAGTAGAAAGGGATATCCCACTCAAGTGTGGTTTTTAGTCAGATAACCGCATATAATCACGGGTGGTATTTGTGATTATAAACCCGCCGACTTTAGCGGTTAATAGCAAAGCCCCTAACATGCTAGAAATGCCAGATATGTTAACAGTGGGAACAAGGTGTGTGTACAGTGTGTGTGTATACATATACTTTTTTTTTTTTTTTTTTTACATTAACTGTAATTTACCACATTTAAATGTGTGTTTTTTTTTTGTTTTTGTTTTTTTTGTTTGTTTTTTTCCTTTCAAATCTATTTCCTCAAACTATAAGGTCTTTTTGAAAAATGTTAGGCGGATTTTTAATTTGGAGCACTGACCGACCTCGTGATGAGCATCCCTGAAATGGGGGAATATTATTCCCTTTAGATTTCCTGTAAGGTAACGTCACGCACACGTAAGTAATACGAATACATCGGCTTTTGAAAATCTCTAAGAAACTACCCATTTTGACAATGTAAGAAGAATGGCGGATGATTTCTGAATGGTTTAAAAAAAGTGTGGATTTAAATAATTGCCTCTTTTAGTGTTTGGATAGTGCTGTGCCTGGGGGGGTAGGATGGCTGCAGTGCTCAGCCTGGGGGAGGGGGGGGGGTAGGATGGCTGCAGTGCTCAGCCTGGGGGTAGAATGTTTAGTGCTGCTACTTCTGTATAATCATCGTGGATCCCTCTCAGTCCTGAGTGTGTACAGGAAAGTCACAGGACGTGTCACCTGCTGCAAGGGCAGATTAGCAGCGCCTGGTCTGATACAGCAAATCTCGCAGTCCAGCATAGTTCCTGCTGGAGAGCTGCTTTGGAGAGGCAGGGGTGAGTGCCGTGGTTGTGGGCAGGGGTGAGTGCCGTGGTTGTGGGCAGGGGTGAGTGCCGGGGCTGGGGCGAGTGCCGGGGCTGTGGGTTGGGGCGAGTGCCGTGGTTGTGGGCAGGGGCGAGTTCCGGGGCCGTGGTTGTGGGCAGGGGCGAGTGCCGTGGTTGTGGGCAGGGGCGAGTGCCATGGTTGTGGGCAGGGGCGAGTGCCGTGGTTGTGGACAGGGGCGAGTGCCGTGGTTGTGGGCAGGGGCGAGTTCCGGGGCCGGGGTTGTGGGCAGGGGCGAGTGCCGTGGTTGTGGGCAGGGGCGAGTGCCATGGTTGTGGGCAGGGGCGAGTGGGCAGGGGCGAGTGCCGTGGTTGTGGACAGGGGCGAGTGCCGTGGTTGTGGGCAGGGGCGAGTGCCATGGTTGTGGGCAGGGGCGAGTGGGCAGGGGCGAGTGCCGTGGCTGTGGGCAGGGGCGAGTGCCGTGGCTGTGGGCAGGGGCGAGTGCCGGGGCTGTGGTTGTGGGCAGGGGCGAGTGCCGGGGCTGTGGTTGTGGGCAGGGGCGAGTGCCGTGGTTTTGGGCTGGCGCGAGTGCCGGGGCTGTGGTCAGGGGCGAGTGCCGTGGTTGTGGGCAGGGGCGAGTGCTGTGGGCTGAAGCGAGTGCCGTGGGCAGGAGCGAGTGCCGGGGCCGTGGTTGTGGGCAGGGGCGTGTGCCGTGGTTGTGGGCAGGGGCGTGTGCCGTGGTTGTGGGCAGGGGCGAGTGCCGTGGTTGTGGGCAGGGGCGTGTGCCGTGGTTGTGGGCAGGGGCGAGTGCCGTGGTTGTGGGCAGGGGCGAGTGCCGGGGCCATGGTTGTGGGCAGGGGCGAGTGTGGTGGTTGTGGGCAGGGGCGAGTGCGGTGGTTGTGGGCAGGGGCGAGGGCCGTGGTTGTGGCAGGGGCGAGTGCCGGGGCCGTGGCTGTGGGCAGGGGCGAGTGCCGTGGCTGTGGGCAGGGGCGAGTGCCGGGGCTGTGGTTGTGCCAGGGGCGAGTGCCGGGGCTGTGGTTGTGCCAGGGGCGAGTGCCGGGGCTGTGGTTGTGCCGGGGCTGTAGGCGAGAGCCGGGCTGTGGGCGAGTGCCGGGGCTGTGGTTGTGCCAGGGGCGAGTGCCGGGGCTGTGATTGTGGTCAGGGGCGAGTGCCGGGCTGTAGGCGAGTGCCAGGCTTTGGGCGAGTGCCGGGCTGCGGCAGGGGTGATTGCCAGTCTTTATCAAACAGACGTGCAAATTTTTGCATTCCAGATGCGAAAATTATGAGTGTAAAGCTAATTACATACAAATTAATGTAAAGTAACTACATTGATATGCTTTGAAAATCAGAATTCAAATATTTCCATCAAAAGCGAAAACAAGAATTGGATGCAGAATCGCAAATACGAAAAACGTTCAGAAATATTAAGGGCAGAAAAAAAAGAAACCGCAGGGATGAGTGTGAAGGCAGAAAATACACATGGCAGCCTCGTATCTCCTCACTACAAGGGCCACTTAAGTGAATGACACATTGGAAGGCTGAGCGTGCCATCGAAGGTGACATCGGCGTGCTTGTATGGCGATTTGCCGCAACAGGAAGATTTTGCGTTCACAATAGCCTCTTTCTCCTTCTGGCCGGGGAATGGCGGTCACCGCGCAGAGTTCACTCTGCTGGTAATCGTGTCCAGACCCGCCGCTCTGTAGACTCTCCCGACGAGATTATTTCCATATGGTAAAATGTGACCGATTGCTGAAAAACAAATTATACATATTAACCCTTTTCACCCATAATACACCCACACAGCAATCTGTGACACAGACAGGGATAAAAACTACTTACCCCCAGTCTTCCCCCTCCATTATAGTGCCTGCAGGGGGATCTCAGGTACTCGTTAGGCTTTTTAATGGGAACTTTAATTGAGAGGTATATGAAGGCTGCCATACTTATTTCCTTGTAAACAATGTAGATTGCCTGGCAGCCCTGCTGATTGCTAAAATTGCATGGTGAATGAACACCTTGAGGCTTTGTTCAAATTGCGTTCCGTCTGCTTTTTTTTTTTTCTTGCTTTCTTTCTGCTTTGGATGGTTTTCTAAGCACTTTTGCAGAGCGATTGCAGATTTTACTGTACTTATGACGTCGGTCAGGAAGTGAACGCTTTGATCTGGAAAAGAATACAATGTGTTTATTCTTAAAAATGCAAATGCAATCGCTGCACAAAGCGATTTTGCAAGAGTTTTTTTTTTTTTGTTTTTTTTTTGCGTTTTCCCTATACCTTCCATTGAGGCGGAATACACATAGACATGTGTATGTAAAGTGCCAAGCACACGAATAAATGCGTTTTTTTTTTTTTTTTTTTTTTTTTTTTTTTTTTCTGTCTCTCTGTCAAACATCAGGTATGTAAGTGGCTGTCTAATGCTACGTACACACATGCGACAACGATCGTTCGTTGAGAACGACGAACGAACTTTTAATTGATGAAAGAACGACCTGAGTAAAGTTAGTTTTAAAATGTGTGTAACGATCTGATCGTTAGAACGAACGTTACATCACGTAAAGCAACTATTGCGCTTGCGCATAAAAATGAGAAGTTCCATGGAGAAATAGCGAAATGCGCATGTCAAGCCTAGTACGAACGACCGTTCTCCAACGATGTACTACTTTTGCAAACGATCGTCGTTGGAAAAAATCCGCCGAGACAGAACTTTCTTTTGTAGCGATTTGGCTCGTTCGTCGTTTGCCTTAATAGTCGGTGGTTCGTTTTTTGTAATGATCGTCGTTGGTAAAGATCGGGGAACGATCGTTACAAACGACTATAGTTGCATGTGTGTCTATGCACCTTGAGTCAGGACTGGATCAGTCTACAGTGTAACCCTCTGTGGTAAGGAATTACAGCCATAAAGCCCTTTCCTAGCAGAAAATGGCTTCTCAGAGCAGGAAAGGGATATAAAGGGTCAATGGTTCATAGATTTTAGCTCTAGCATACTTCAATGACGTGTCATTGAACAAAAACTATGAAACAGTGAAAACTAAAAGTAGATTTAAATATAAAATACAACTGTGGGCAGTGGCGTAGCTAGGGTGTTTGACACCCGGTGCGGATAATTTACCGACACCCCCCCCCCCCCCAAAAAAAAACGTAGCGCGCAGCGGCAAAAAAATGGGTGTGGACATGACATCACATGGGTGGGGGTAACTGTAATGTAACAGTAAGGCAGTGGGCTAATATAGGTAGCCAGAATAGTTGCCCCCAGCATAGGTTAGATAGGTAGGTGCCCCCAGCATAGGTTAGATAGGTAGGTGCCCCCAGTATAGGTTAGTTAGGCAGGTGCCCCCCAGCAAAGGTTAGATAGGTAGCTGCCCCCCATTATAGGTTAGATTAGGTAGGTGCCCCCAGCATAGGTTAGATAGGTAGCTGCCCCCAGTATAGATTAGGTAGCTGCCCCCAGTATAGGTTAGATTAGGTAGGTGCCCCCCAGTATAGGTTAGATAGGTAGCTGCCCCCAGTATAGATTAGGTAGCTGCCCCCCAGTATAGATTAAGTAGGTGCCCCCAGTATAGGTTAGATTAGGTAGGTGCCCCCAGCATAGGTTAGATAGGTAGCTGCCCCCAGTATAGATTAGGTAGCTGCCCCCAGTATAGGTTAGATTAGGTAGGTGCCCCCCAGTATAGGTTAGATAGGTAGCTGCCCCCAGTATAGATTAGGTAGCTGCCCCCCAGTATAGGTTAGATTAGGTAGGTGCCCCCCAGTATAGGTTAGATAGGTAGCTGCCCCCAGTATAGATTAGGTAGCTGCCCCCCATTATAGGTTAGATTAGGTAGGTGCCCCCAGTATAGGTTAGATAGGTAGCTGCCCCAGTATAGATTAGGTAGGTGCCCCCCAGTATAGGTTAGATAGGTAGCTGCCCCCAGTATAGATTAGGTAGCTGCCCCCCAGTATAGGTTAGATTAGGTAGGTGCCCCCAGCATAGGTTAGATAGGTAGCTGCCCCCAGTATAGATTAGGTAGCTGCCCCCCAGTATAGGTTCGATAGGTAGCTGCCTCAATATAGGTTAGATTAGGTAGGTGCCCCCAGTATAGGTTAGATTAGGTAGTTGCCCCCACTATAGATTAGGTAGGTGCCCCCCACCATTGGCTAGATTAGGTAGGTGCCCCCCAGTATAGGCTAGATAGGTAGCTGCCCCCCAGTATTAGGTAGGTAGGTACGTGCCCCCCCCCCCCCCCCCCCCCATAATGGAGGGGGGGGCCGCGGGGAGGGCAGCCCGACCTCTCCCTCCCTCTCCCCGGGTCGCCCTTCATGCTCCCTCCTCCCAGTGCAGAGTGATCACGCAGCCGAGGGAAGCGCTGTAGTAAACTACTCACCTCCCTGGTTCCAATCGCTGCACTTGCCGCCGGTCTCCTCCCGCTCTGCATAGATGCTGGTGCACACGCTGCTTCCTGTTTAGCTGGAAGCAGCGTGTGCATCAGCATCTATGCAAAGAGGGGAAGACCGGTGCTCCAACGTTTTGTCCTACATTGTCGAAATGTCCTACGCTAATGTCAGAATGATGGAAACTCCATCGAGGAGACCTACAAATCGAAATAACCTACTATGGAAATAGGGAGATTGTTTATGAGTTTCACTGTATGTTATTGCTATTAAGGTAATAATGGAAATAAGTATGAAAATGTAGCAGAAATATATGATTCATCTATGCTCAGGGCGGCTGCACGGCCCCTAGAAAGGGGCCTGCTCATTGGGACACACTTGCCGCTGCACTCCCTCCAGCCACAGGCTATTACTCTGCACACCCGTAGGGTAAACCGATGAGGGGAAATTAGAAAACCTAAATGCGCATGTGCAGAGTGGGCGTGGAAAGTACTGAGCACGCGCAGAAGGAAAGTAGGCAAAATCGACGCGTAGGACAAAACGTTGGAGCACCTGCGGCAAGTGCAGCGATTGCAACCAGGCAGGTGAGTAGTTTACTACAGCGCTTCCCTCGGCTGCGTGATCACTCTGCACTGGGAGGAGGGAGCATGAAGGGCGACCCGGGGAGAGGGAGGGAGAGGTCGGGCTGCCCTCCCCGCGGCCCCCCTCCATTAAAGCGCACCCCCTCTAGGGCGGCAGGGGTCACCCCACCTGGTGCGGGTCGCACCCCCCGCTCCCCCCTCACGACGCTACAGACTGTGGGATATCTTAAAAAGTTATTTCTAGGAGGAGAAGGATAGATGCAATTGTTTATCTTATCAGTTTATTTTCACCTCGGATGCCCTTTAACTCGTCTGCAATTGACCAACGTTCTAATAACATTTGGTCCGAGTTCTTCGGTTTTTGCAGCTGCAGCAGAATCTTCAGTTCTGGGGTTTTCAGGCTGCTCTGTAGATGGGATGATTTGCTGTGTGATCATTCTATACATTCACAACCTTCTATAGAATAAGAGGGGGAGGAGGAATAGCCTGAAGCTGGGAGTGGCTGAATGTTTCTATTCCTAGTCATCGCCCGCCTGTCGCTGGTACAAGAAAGACGAGGCAGACTTGTATAGAAAAGGTTTGTTTTTTGTGTGGTCTACTTTTTAGTCTAATCCCCTCGGATGAGACTTTGTTTCCCGTGAGAATGCGCACACATTAACGCACGTGTTCTCATGTACATATGCGCACGTATTCCCATCCCATGTACATATGCACACGTGTTCTCATGTAGATATGCGTATGTGAAGTATTGGGTCCCAGTACTGCACTGAAACGCATACGTGTGATCGGACAATAAGTCGCCCATCGGGATTCTGGAACAATTCCGTTATTCTCAATGTGCATCATTAAGTGTCGCCTCTTTGCAGTGATGAGCACATTTCACATAATCGTAATTTCAGATTGCAAATTCACAATTGCGATGCAAAATTTCAGGAAAATGCATAATTTTGCATAGAAACGCAGTCCATCCATAATTTTGTGCCGACTTTAGCAGTTAATAGCAAAGCCCATCGTCCCCAAAATAAAACTAATATTGGGAACAAGTCCCCCAAAAATATTTTCAAAAAGACCTTTGCATTTTCAAAATCGGTTATCAAAAAAACTACAAGAGAAAAATGCTTTTAGGGCTCTTGCGACGTTAAAGTCGCGCGTTAAACCAACACGTAACGCAGAAGAACTCACAGCAATGAAAAATCAATGGGCTGTTCAAAGTGCACACATTGCGTTGGTGTCTAACGCTGCTCGGTAAGTGGAAGTGCTGCGTGCTGTGCGTTATACACGGTATTAGCTGCCTTATATATGTTGTCAGCTGCGTTATACACGTTTTGCACATGCTCAGTATTGACTTGCTGCCATACTCTTCATTACCTGTATTTTCTACTGTATATGCTGTATGCGTTGGTAAATAGTAACACTGCAGTGTGACTTTTTGGCCGTGTTGCGTTGTTAGTTTGCGGTGCGACTTTAACGTCCGCATCAAACTGCAACGTTCCTGATGTAAAAGTAGACTTAAAACTCAGAAAAATGAATTTATTTATTTTTATTTTCAAAATCCGTATCTCAAAAACTACAAGGTCTTTTTGAAGGAAGCCCCAGGTAAGAGTACAAGAGAGTACGGCGCAGGAGACTTGGGCGCAGAATACACCCGGTATATGGCTGATCCTGCTGCTGCACAAGTCCCGGGCATGTTAAATACTATTCCCCCTCCAGGCCGCCATGGATGGTGGGGAATGAAATAATTCGGCTTCCAGCAGTTGCTGGTGGCCGAATTATTATGTTTTTAAAAGTAACTTCAGCTCGTCTTCTGACGGCACCAAAGTTACACTCGGTGCGCTGCTAGAGCCGTAATTCCTGTTACGGCCTATGGTGGCGCCGGCTGCGCCGAAATCTCCATGCGCTGATTTCAGCGTGTTCGCCAGGTAAGTCCATTTTTAATTTTATGAGAGAGATTTGTCTTTTTTAAATCTGTATATTTTCAAGAGAAAAATACATAAAGTGTATAGATCTGTACATCAGTCCTGAGAGGGGGAGAAACGGGAACTGGGTTCCCAGCATAGAGGGACAGTTTGTTGCTCTGTGTGTGTTAACCCCCTCTCTCCCCCCTCCCCCCCCCCCCCCCCCCCCATGGGCAGTTCTGTGAATAGTTCTGTTATTGCAGAAATGAGACTCTAGTGATCAGGAAGTTCCCCTCTCTATGAATGGTTCCTGTGTAGCTGTGTTTTTGTGCCTAGGCAAAGCACCTGCTGCTCCCTCTCCCTGCTGAGAACATGCATGACTCTGAGGAAAGTCCAAAGTATCCTCCTTGTGCTGTAATAATCTGTATTTATTGTGTGATAGGAAAGTTGTGTGCTGTAGGCTGTGCCAGGGGGAGAGGTGACAGTCCCCTCCTCTGTGTCCCTGCAGGCAGCTCTGTGTCAGGTTGGCATTAGGCGGGTGAGGATCTGTGGTAAGGATCTCTGTCCTCTGTAGGCTGTGCCAGGGGGAGAGGTGACAGTCCCCTCCTCTGTGTCCCTGCTGGCAGCTCTGTGTCAGGTTGGCATTAGGCGGGTGAGGAGCTCTGGTAAGACTCTCTGTCCTCTGTAGGCTGTGCCAGGGGGAGAGGTGACAGTCCCCTCCTCTGTGTCCCTGCAGACAGCTCGGTCAGGTTGGCATTAGAAGGGTGAGGAGCTGTGGTAAGGATCTCTGTCCTGTGTGGTGTAGGCTGTGCCAGGGGGAGAGGTGACAGTCCCCTCCTCTGTGTCCCTGCAGGCAGCTCGGTCAGGTTGGCATTAGAAGGGTGAGGAGCTGTGGTAAGGATCTCTGTCCTGTGTGTGCTTTGCCAGGGGGAGAGGTGACAGTCCCCTCCTCTGTGTCAGGTTAGCATTAGGAGGGTGAGGATCTGTGGTAAGGATCTCTGTCCTCTGTAGGCTGTGCCAGGGGGAGAAGTGACAGTCCCCTCCTCTGCAGGCAGCTCTCAGTGTCAGGTTGGCATTTGGCGGGAGAGGAGCTCTGGTAAGACTCTCTGTCCAGAGGCTCAGATATGTTCCTCTTCTGGTTGAACCGGAGTAGGCAGAGCGCAGAAGTTTAACATTAAGCTTTTGTGCATGCTGTGAGCTGTCTGAGCACGCTGGACTCTCCTCCTTCTCCCTCCCTCTTCTCCCTTTCTCCTCTTCCTCCTTTTTTCGCTCTCAGTTTTATTGCTGTCGTGTCATCTTAGCTCTGCTGCCACCACAACCTCCATCAGATCCTCCTGGCAGAACTCTGCAGACCTGCTGACTCTCTCAGACTCACAAACTTTCTGCAAAGTTTTTAGAAACTTTTAGAGGAACATCTGGCTTGCCTCATCTGTCCTGACCATGAGGGCCCTGAGGATGGGGGTGCCCTGTGGGGCTCGTGTCTTGGGGTCCCGTGTCCTCCCTCTCAGCTCCTCTCTTGTGTCCCCCTCCAGGTCGGCGTCGGGCACTCGGCTGGCAGAAAAGGACAGAAGCTTGGCAGACAAGATGACTGAGAAGAATGGGGTGCACAGCCGGATCCTGACACTGGACTCCATGAACCCCGCTATTAAGAAGGTGGAGTACGCGGTAAGGGGACCCATCGTCACCCGGGCCGTGGAGCTGGAGAAGGAGCTGAACCAGGTAACGCTGAGCTCCGTATGTAGGCTGTGTGTTTACACTGAATGCCAGAACACGCCGCAAACCACGACTCTCAATAGAGGTGATTTACTCACAGCTCACTCTGCAAACACCGGAGAGTAAAGGGTTAATTCAGGTCACTACTAACCGCAAACATGGTGGCCATAGTAACCAGGCAACAGGTAGCACGAGGCCTGGAGGAAGAGTAGTGGTGATACGGATGGGGTGAGGATGGGGATGAAGGTGAGGGCAATCTATAACCACTAACCCAAGTTTTCCAACTAGCCTTTATTATTTTTTTTTTTTCTTTTTCATATAGCGCCGACATCTTCCGCAGTGTTGTACAGAGTATATTGTCTTGTCACTGACTGTCCTCAGAGGAGCTCACACTCTAATCCTACCATAGTCATAGTCTAATGTCCTACCATATTATTATTATGTATTTATATAGCACTGACATCTTCTGCAGCACATTACAGAGTACATAGTCATGTCACTGACTGTCCTCAGAGGAGCTCACACTCTAATCCTACCATAGTCATAGTCTAATGCCCTACCATATTATTATTATGTATTTATATAGCACTGACATCTTCTGCAGCACATTACAGAGTACATAGTCATGTCACTGACTGTCCTCAGAGGAGCTCACACTCTAATCCTACCATAGTCATAGTCTAATGCCCTACCATATTATTATTATGTATTTATATAGCACTGACATCTTCTGCTGCACATTAGAGTACATAGTCATGTCACTGACTGTCCTCAGAGGAGCTCACACTCTAATCCTACCATAGTCCTAGTCTAATGTCCTACCATATTATTATTATTATTATTATTATTATGTGTTTATATAGCACTGACCTCTTCTGCAGCACATTACAGAGTACATAGTCATGTCACTGACTGTCCTCAGAGGAGCTCACACTCTAATCCTACCATAGTCATATGTCGATGTCTATGTATCGTGTAGTGTATGTATCATAGTGTAGGGCCAATTTAAAGGGAAGACAATTAACTTCTCTGTATGATTTTGGGATGTGGGAGGAAACCGGAATGCCCAAAGGAAACCCACACAGACACTGAGAGAACATACAAACTCCTTACAGATAGTGCTCTGGCTGGGATATGAGTCAGGGACCCAGTGCTGCAAGGCGAGAGCGCTAACCACTACACCCCTGTGCTGCAGGCTTTGACACTTCAGGCTTGGGGCTCGTTTCCATATGTGCGCTTACGGAAACTCGATGGCAGGGACATCAGTGCATAGACTGCACTGGCTGCTGTTTCCATACAAGCGCTGCGATTCACCGCTGAATTACAGCGCAGGGTTGCCTGCATTTTGGGGAAATTGCACACGCAATCCCATATATTTTAATGAATGGGTTTGCAAGCTACGCCCCCCAGGGAGTCGTGTGCAATGCAGAGCCTGCACTGCTTCATGGAAACGGGCCCTTAAAGGGACCCTCAGCGCTACATAAAAACATTTATATTTGCCTGGGGCTTTCTCCAGCCCCCTGTATCCCGCGAGTTCCTCTGGCGTCCTCTTCTCCTGGTCCCTCTGGCGGCTCCGGTAATTGGCGACTCGCGGGTGAAGTTCTGTGCGGTTCTCTAAAGACTGAATCGCGGAGGAGGCTTACAGTGACTGGGTATGATGATGCTGTGGGGGGGGGGCGCACGCGGGACTTGAGAGTCGCCGATTACCGGAGCCGCCAGTGGGAGAAGGGAGAAGAGGATGCCGGGGCGGCTGGAGGAAGCCCCAGGCAACTCCAGATCTTGTTTTTATGTAGCGCTCGGGGTCCCTTCAGATTTAAAATGGTAAATCTGGAAATGTTTATGTGGAGTAAAGATCAGAACTTCTGTCATATTTATTGCTGACTATTCCTGATATTTTGGTCCACCTTGACACTGATGACCCAACATTGTGAGAGATGGCGAGATAAGACTTGTAGATTTGTGTTTGTCTTATTATGCTACTTGCATCTGTTTATTGGCGTCCATGAAAAAAGGGCCTGACTTATTAACGAATTTGACGTGAGGTATTAACAATTTGCTAACGAGAACATCATTGTCAAGCTTTAACGATAATTACTGTTGCAAAAACAAATGAGAAATGATAATGAATAAATATTAACGTTAAATGTCGTTACGTTTTTCGTCAATACTGCTTAACCCAACCCTACCCTCATACGGAACCTTCCCCTGGTGGTGCCTAACCCTAACATTCCCCCCCCCATGCCTCTTACCCCCACCCCCCCCACCCCCCGTGGTGGCTAACCCTAACCACTCCCCCCTGGTGGTGCCTAACCCTAACCACTCCCCCCTGGTGGTGCCTTACCCTAACCACTCCCCCCTGGTGGTGGCTAACCCTAACCACTCCCCCCCTGGTGGTGCCTAACCCTAAACTCTCCGTTCCATATTAATAATTGCATTAAAGCCTATGACTGCACCCCCCTTTTCGTCCACGCTCAGCCAGTGCCCTTTTTTCCTGCTACTGTTATTGCTGTCTGTGTCCCTACTGGGAGATTTCCCCCCTCTGTCCCTGGTGACCCGAGGTAGAGAGAGTGAAGTGATCCTGGGATATGAACAGACAGCAGAAAAATCTGACAGGCGTTCAACCTCTTAATAATAATAATGATGGCCTAATCAGTGGTGTGACTACAAATCCTGGGGCCTCCTAATGGTCACACCCCTTCCCTTGCCTCCCCTTGGGGCCCCTCCCAGCCTGGGGGCCCATCTCACAAGGGTCATATAACAAGAGTGGCCATCAGGATCTCACACCCATAACAAGTGCAGCCACAACACACCTGATCTGTAGTATAGTCCCCTCAGAGGAAGGTTAGTGGTTGGGGTCCCCACAGCACTGGGCCCCCGGCAGTCACTGGAGCTGTCCCCCTGTAGTTACACCCCAGAGTATAATAGTTCAGCTGATGAGCCGTATTACTTGTAGTGTCAGTGTGAGGTTCATGAACTGATTTCTGGCAGTTAGTGGCAGCTGCACCTTCGCTACATGCAGAATACAGTAACGCTGGCCATACAGCTAGAGATTGTGCGGCCCAATAAACCATCCGATTCAATAATTTTATCAAATCAGATGAAAATCTATGCTGCACCAAGCATGCCCGATCAATGACTCGCTGATCTTGTGCCGAAACCGGACGATTGTATCGACTGAGCATGCTGGGAAATCTTGGGCCAATGTGGTAACGGCGTGCAATATCGTGATGACGGTTGTATGCGACAGACCTCCGGCACCGAGCTTTCACATCTCACCGGCTCCAGCTGCTCCCGGGATTGTTCGCTGCCTCTCCGGAGGACTTCCTGTCGCTTGTGTGACGCAGAGTGCTATCCGCAGCTACCATGTGGGGAAGCAGGAGATTTGGGCGCATGAGACCAGTGGACAAAAAGGGCGCCCCATTCACTTCCATTATAAATATGGTTTAATGGGCGCCGAACAGGGAAAAAAAGGCGCCGGAGATTATTAACATTTTACAAACGGCGCCCGGAGATTTTTAAGGTTTTATAACTGTGCTTGTGGTGATTTAACTTTACAAAATGAGCCCGTGACGAATAACGTTTATAAAGATACTAAATCACTATTTCTAAAACATTTACATTTTTTTATTTATTAATGTTTGTAAAACATTATTATCCATAGGGGGTCTTAGGTTTAGGCACCAACAGGGGGGTCTTAGGTTTAGGCACCACCAGGGAGGTCTTAGGTTTAGGCACCACCAGGGGGGTCTTAGGTTTAGGCACCACCAGGGGGGTCATAGGTTTAGGCACCACCACAGGGGTCTTAGGTTTAGGCACCACCAGGGGGTCTAGGGGTTAGGGATAGGTACAGGGAGGGTTTTTAACAAATGTAAATATGTTTCAGTTTAGAAACAGGGAAGATTAACGTTTTAACAATTGCCGATCTCATACACATTATTTAATGATTTATAAATTCATAAAACTATTTGTAAACGAAATTCTACACTATTTTTATAAACGATAATACTGCTTATCGTTTACACCACGCGCCCTTTTTTCCCGACGCCCTTTTTTGATGTACGCACCATGTGGTGTGTGGTTGCTGCGTGTGACGGCGGCGCTCAGGAGAAGCAGCGGACCAGACCGGGAGCAGTCTGATAGCGATGCTCACTGGGATTCCATGGAATTGAAATCTCTGCATTTCTGATTGGAAATCCAAATATCCCTTAGGCATTCGGAAATCGGAAATCTGATTTACCGCAACTCTGTAATTTTTGCCCAATTGACAGAGCTTGAAAGCACTGGACAAATCAGAGAACGCAGAATGTTTCTGCAAAATTTTAACTTTAGACCAATCACAAGGCGGATTTTATGATTTCTGTTTTTTGTTTTTGTTTTTTTTTGTTTGCTTTTCCGTTTTTCAGAATTTTTTTTTTTTTTTTTAATTTATTTTGCATTCTCTAATGCAAGAAAATGACTAATAAAACCTCCTCAAAATTTGGAGAAACGGTAAATCAGAAAAATGAAAAATCCTGAATTTCCGCAGAATCGGCATTTCAGACAATCCCTACAGCTGGAGCAGGCGAAATTGGTACTCCTGGCCACCGGGGAAGGGGGGGGGGGGCACATTATATTTGGGTGGTGGCCAGGCCGGATTTCAGCATGAAATGGATCAGTAATCGGCCTGCAGTGTGTATGAGCAGCTGGCAGATCCCTGTATGATCAGATTCCATCAGAGCGAGATCTGTCTCTTGGTTGATCTGCCCATACACCTCCAGATGTTTGGCAACCTTCACACATCTCCTCTGCAGGCACAGATACTGAGGAGTGTCATGCTTGTACAGTCACTGAGCAACATGCAGCAACCTGCGCCCTCCGCCGGGAATTCACTATCCTGGGACTGACGCGGCTGATCTGAAGTCTGGTTGCTGCGTTTTTCACTCAGTGTTTTCCCTTAGCGAGCAGACTAGGTACTCATTGTTCCATGAGATACAGACGGATCAGGCTGTTCCCACTAATCTTGGCTGGAAAGTCTGTTCATCCGGATTTTCTTCATTCATTAGACTTGTGTTTACCCAACAACTGACAAGAGCAGGGAGAAGTGCAGGGAATTCTCTGCACAGAGATCTGCACCTGCACAGTACCACTGCGCATGCAGAGAGAGCTCCCGGCAACGGACAAGAGCAGGGAGAAGTGCAGGGAATTCTCTGCACAGAGTTCTGCACCTGCACAGTACTACTGCGCATGCAGAGAGAGCTCCCGGCAACTGACAAGAGCAGGGAGCAGTGCAGGGAATTCTCTGCACAGAGTTCTGCACCTGCACAGTACTACTGCGCATGCACAGAGCTCCCGGCAACTGAACTGACAAGAGCAGGGAGAAGTGCAGGGAATTCTCTGCACAGAGTTCTGCACAGTACTACTGCGCATGCACAGAGCTCCCGGCAACTGACAAGAGCAGGGAGAAGTGCAGGGAATTCTCTGCACAGAGTTCTGCACAGTACTACTGCGCATGCACAGAGCTCCCGGCAACTGACAAGAGCAGGGAGAAGTGCAGGGAATTCTCTGCACAGAGTTCTGCACAGTACTACTGCGCATGCACAGAGCTCCCGGCAACTGACAAGAGCAGGGAGAAGTGCAGGGAATTCTCTGCACAGTACTACTGCGCATGCACAGAGCTCCCGGCAACTGACAAGAGCAGGGAGAAGTGCAGGGAATTCTCTGCACAGAGATCTGCACCTGCACAGTACTACTGCGCATGCACAGAGCTCCCGGCAACTGACAAGAGCAGGGAGAAGTGCAGGGAATTCTCTGCACAGAGATCTGCACCTGCACAGTACTACTGCGCATGCACAGAGCTCCCGGCAACTGACAAGAGCAGGGAGAAGTGCAGGGAATTCTCTGCACAGTTCTGCACCTGCACAGTACTACTGCGCATGCACAGAGCTCCCGGCAACTGACAAGAGCAGGGAGAAGTGCAGGGAATTCTCTGCACAGTTCTGCACCTGCACAGTACTACTGCGCATGCACAGAGAGCTCTCGGCAACAGGGGTGGGATGTGCGCAGCCATACCGCACATGAGCAGTAAGCCCCGCCTGCGGCAGGTACCGGGACCCGTTACCAAAGATCGAGGGCATACTAATACAGAAGTGGAAATAATGTATATCAGTTATGTAATATATGTCCTCCAGCCACAACACGTATCTGCTATTTGTACTAGTCTAGGCCTAATCGCTCGGTGTAGCAAGAAGTGCTTGTCGTATCTCGCAAGATCGACATCTCATCAGATTGACTTAAAGCGGTCCCAAATTAAAAATACAAGATTTCAGAAATCTTCTAAATTATAATAGCAGTCTTTTTTCAGCTGCATGATGACAAATATAAAATATTTTACATTTATTGGAGGAACCCCTCCCTTCCTTTCATATTGCCGGGACAGAATCCGGCAGACTGGTGGAGTAGATGGTGTCCGGCAATGGAGGAATTGCTAATGGCTGCCACCTGTATAACCCTAGTTATGGAAGAGAAGGGTGAAAAGCATGCACTGAAATGCTCATAGGCTTGAAGGAGTGTTTATCTTTGTATGTGTCAGAGTTGTGCAACTAAATATTTTGAATTAAAAAAGTTTGGTTTGGGTCCGCTTTAATCCACCAATGCAGAGCGCACCAAGTGAGATGGGCGGAGCAGAGTGACATCACCCAAGTTCCCCCAGCAGCAGCCTTATGGAGTGAAGGCAAAATGCCCAAGTATTCAACATTTAAAACCTAAAGAATAGATCTGTACAATGATACACGGCTCTTATGTGAGGAGGAGGGGCTATACTACACTGCTTATGAGGAGGGGCTATGCTACACGGCTGTAATATGGTGGAGGAGGGGCTATGCTACACAGCTGTAATATGGTGGAGGAGGGGCTATGCTACACGGCTGTAATATGGTGGAGGAGGGGCTATGCTACACGGCTGTAATATGGTGGAGGAGGGGCTATGCTACACAGCTGTAATATGGGGAGAAGGGGGCTATGCTACACGGCTGTCATAGGAGGAGGAGGGGCTATGCTACAAGGATGTCATAGGAGGAGGGGCTAGAGATGCCCAATGAGGATAATCATTCCAAATTGCATGCAAATTGTATGCAGATTGGAATTAGGAGGAAGTGTATTTGGCCCATTTCCACCCTGCATACAATTTGCAGTGAATTTTGCATGTATAGTATACACAACATTCCAATACATATGATTCACAAATGATGATGGTTATACAGACCTATAGACACCACCACCTTCCAGGCCACATTTTAGTGTGTAATAAGCTGTATGTTAGCATGTTCTAAGCCATGTAATAAGCATGTTCTAATGTCAGGCCATATGTTGGAATGTAATGAGCGTGTTTCTGGCATGTTGCCATGTAATCGTATGTAAGCATGTTCTAGGACATATATGTTGGCATGTAATAAACCACATGCAGTATGTGTGTTCCATGTTTCAAGTTAGCATGTAACAAGTGTGTGTTCCAGGCCGTATGTTAGCATGTAATAAGCAGTATGTTAGCTTAGCATGTGTTTAGCGTGTTCCAGGGCGTATGTTAACCTGTAAGACTATATTTTAGCATGTTCCAAGCCGTATGTAATAAGCCACATGTTATGATTAAATAAGTCCATATGTTAGCATGCAATAAGCGTGTTCCAGGCCATATGTAAGCTTGTAATAAGCGGTTTCCGGGCCATATGTTAAGCGTGTTCCAGGCTGTATGTTGAGATGCAACAAGCCATATATTAGCATGTGATGAGCGTGTTGTATGCTGTTTACTTGTAGTAAGCCCGCCTGGTGCGTTTTTAGCTACAGCTTCAGCAACAGCCTCTAACCACAGTTCCCACCTTCCTGCCATCCTCAATATGGTGTGATATGACCCAGCCACATGTAGAGTTTTCCCCACTCCTCGCCGGTGTTTTGGTAACTCCAGGCCGGGGTGTGCTGGATTGTGTTATCCGGGGTTGTGGAACCCTGGACAGCGTCGGTGGTCCGGGCCTGCCCTGCATATGATGCTATACTGCAGACAGGTCCCCATTACACAGAGAGATGGGGGATTGGTGATAATTAGACTTCTATAAACTGTATATATAATAAGAAGGCAGAGGAGCCGGTGGAGTCTGGCCTGGATAATGGCATTCCTGGCGGTATGGAGGGATCATCATCCCATCCCCCCCCCCTCCCCCCCATCACCACTCATCACACTGACACTAACTGACAACTGTCTTAATAAATGTCATTGTTATATTTTTAACGGCTGATTTGGCCTGATCACTATTTACCTGAGGGAGGTGCATCCACCCACCCCCTTCCTTTTAAACGTTTTTTAAACAGTTTTATCCTACTTTGGCGCCTCTGTTATATCTGTGTTTTATACTAACTGACATCTGGTCGCTGTGGATCACTCACTGCCAGCTGGAAGAATAATAATGGCAGATAACAGGATTTCTATTACTGCTCGTGTCTGCAGAGGATTAATGGCAGGAATACAGATGATAGACAGACATTCTGTGGGGGCTCTGTACCCCTGCTGTGCTGCCAGTGGCGTAGCAATAGGGGGTGCAGAGGTAGCCACCGCATCGGGGCCTTTGGGCCAGAGGGGCCCTCCCTCAAGCACAGTATTAGCTCTCTATTGGCCCTGTGCTTGTAATAATCACTTCTATAGATACATTGAATAGTGGTAATCAGTAACAAGCTGCTCCCCGCCCCCTTCTTGCACCTCTGACACTGTAGTTGCCATTGGCAGGGATTGCTATGTATAGAGTGCTTGGGGGTTCTCATTAACAAGCTGCTCCCCATCCCCTTCTTGCACCTCTGACACTGTAGTTGTCATTGGCAGGTTTTGGATGCGCTGTATCAATTATGTATAGAGTGCTTGGGGGGCCCCATTGTAAAACTTGCATCGGGGCCCACAGCTCCTTAGTTGCGCCACAGGGGGCTGCAGTCCCTGGGCTGGGGGGCTGCGGTCCCTGGAATGGAGTGATGGGGGAGCTGTACCCCTGATGTGCTGTGTGTGTGTGGGGGGGGGGGGGGGCTGCAGTCCCTGGAATGGGGGGCTGCGGTCCCTGGGATGGGGGAATTGGGGGGGGGGGGGGGGCTGTGGCCTCACAGGGACACTCAGGCAGCCACATAACTCCTCTCAGGATAGGGGAAGTGGATGTGTAGAAACACAGTAGCGATGGGAGTGCTTTGCCACGTGCCTCAGTGTGACAGGACAGCCGGATATCATTTTACACACTGCTGATTTATAGCTGCTATTAGGAGTGTCAATATTCTCCCCGCTCCAACCAGCCACCCGGGCCATAACCGCTCATAGTGGGGGATGCTAAGACTCGTGTGAATTGGTGACACTGTGGCAGCACCTTCAGGCTGGATCAGATCCTAGAGTGTGTTGTTGGCTGAGTCCTTACAGGAGAACTGTAGTGAGAGGTATATGGAGGCAGCCATATTTCTTTCGTTTTAATCAATACCAGTTGCCTGGCAGCCCTGCTGGTCTATTTGGCTGCAGTAGTGTCGGAATAACACCAGAAACAAGCATGCAGCTAATCTTGTCAGATCTGACAATAATGTCAGAAACACCTGATCTGCTGCATGCTTGTTCAGGGGTTAAGGCTAAAAGTATTAGAGGCAGAGGATCAGCAGGGCTGCCAGGCAACTGATATTGCTTAAAAGGAAATAAACATAGCAGCCTCCACCTCTCTCACACTACAATTCTCCTTTAATATTGGTAGTAATAAAGACTTTTCTACTGCTTCTTATTGGTACAGGACATCAGAAAATCTCAGTCACCAGATGTCCCTAGCGGCGCGTTATGCAGCCCCACCCCCCACACACACATATCTGCAGCAGACCATGTGAGCTCCATGGCCTCATCTCTGATTGGTTGTCAGTGATTAAAGCTTGCAGTAGCACCATGTGGCACTAATTTGGATATAATGAATGAATGTTTAGAGATGCATCCTGTCCAGCTTCTGTATGGAGGTAATTAGGGGTGTGTGTGTGCTGTAGTGACCCCCTCCGGAGGAGCTCACAATCTAATCCCACCATAGTCATAATCTAATGTATTATTATGATTATGTATTTATACAGCACTGACATATTCTGCAGCACATTACAGAGTACATAGTCATGTCACTGACTGTCCTCAGAGGAGCTCACACTCTAATCCTACCATAGTCATAGTCTAATGTCCTACCATATTATTATTATGTATTTATATAGCACTGGCACCTTCTGCAGCACATTACAGAGTACATAGTCATGTCACTGACTGTCCGCAGAGGAGCTCACACTCTAATCCTACCATAGTCATAGTGTAATGTCCTACCATATTATTATTATTATGTATTTATATAGCACTGCCATCTTCTGCAGCACATTACAGAGTACATAGTCATGTCACTGACTGTCCTCAGAGGAGCTCACACTCTAATCCTACCATAGTCATAGTCTCATGTCCTACCATATTATTATTATGCATTTATATAGCACTGACATCTCCTGCAGCACATTACAGAGTACATAGTCATGTCACTGACTGTCCTCAGAGGAGCTCACAATCTAATTCTACCATAGCCATAGTCTAATTTCCTTTAAGCAAAAACGTACTCAGGTCAACTTCAATATGAGTAAACAGGAAAGAGAGGCATTGACAGCCTTACAACAAAATGATGCCATCCCCATCTGCGCAGCCGACAAAGGCGGTGCAGTGGTGGTACTTGATACATCATACTATCAAGAGGAAATATTGAATCAATTGGCCCAACAAGAGGTCTATCTAAAACTTGGTGGTGATCCTTTAGCTAATATTATTCGAAGAATTGATCATCTTCTTGATAAAGCTATCCAACAGGATATTATTGATAGTGACCTGAGAAGATTTCTTAAAAAAGAGTATCCAGCTACTCCTACGTTCTATAATCTTCCGTAGATTCACAAGAATCCACGCCGGCCACCGGGGCGACCCATTGTGGCCGGCGTGGATTCTGTGTTTGTCCCATTAGCAGTTTTTTTGGATAGACTTCTTCAGCCTTTAGTAATTGGGCTGGATTCATATTTGAGGGATACTTCTATGTACCTTAGTAAACTGAGTTCATTAGATGTTGGGGATGAGGATGTTCTTCTTGTTACTTTGGATGTCGAGAGCCTCTACACCTCCATCCCACATGATGGGGGTGTAGAGGCTGTCGATTGTTTTTTGTTAACACATTCTGATTTACAGACTCCACATAGGAAGTTTACGGTTGAATAATTACGCATTATTCTTGAAGAGAATTATTTCTTTTTTGGTGGTAATTTTTATAGACAGCTGAGAGGAACGGCAATGGGCTCCAACGTTGCCTCCTCCTACGCCAATCTTTTTATTGGCCTCTATGAAGAGGCGTTTGTGTACCAAAGTATGTATTTCGGCCGACGTTTTATGTTGGTGGTGATACATTGATGATGTATTTTGCGTGTGGAGGGGGCCACGTTTGGAGCTCGATTTATTTATATGTGAGTTGAGTAACAAGTGTCCATCTATTAGACTGACTGCCCACTCAGATTTGGAACGTGTTCCGCTTTTAGATACTATGGTGATCCGTCAAGGAAACCATTTTATCACAGACCTTTATGTTAAATCAACTGACCGCAATTCCCTCTTAGAATTTTCTAGTTTCCACCCCCGTTCAGTGAGAGAACATATCCCACGAGGACAATTTGCGAGCGTTTCAAAGATAGTTTCTGATCCGATTATAAGTGACCAACGACTCCAGGAGACTGTTTCTAAATTTAAACGAGGTTATCCTGACCATACTTTCAAGGAACGGGACAGTAGACCTAGACGCCAGCAGGGCCTTAGACTCCCCTTTGTTTCCACCTATAATGCCTGCAGCGCTCAGCTGGGGTTCATTATACGGAAACACTGGGGCCTCTTACACCAGTCCTTCCCACAAGTTCATGAGTTTAGATATCCTCCACTCCTGTCCTTTAAAAGACCTCCCACAATTAGGGATAAAGTGGGACGAGACAAATATGGGACGACACCTGCAGTCACTGACGCGGCGAGCAGATTTGGCACTTATCCATGCTTAAGTTGCCATGCTTGTAGCCACATTGTGAAGGGTGATAGCTTCAATCACCCATCTTTGGGAACTGAGTTTAAGATCCGTGGACGCTATTCTTGCGATTCAACATATGTAGTATATCTTATAAAATGCCCTTGTGGCTTAGCTTATGTTGGTATGACGACACAACCTTTACGTGTGCGTCTTTCATCACACAAGTGTGCGATACGTGGCCAGAATCGGGAACAAGCAGTGTGGTCCCATTTTGTCGAGTTTCGACATTCAGTGTCACAACTTAGGATACAAGTTATAGACAGCGTACCTAGGACGTTACGTGGTGGAGATAGATTGAAAGCATTGTTAAAATGTGATGCAGGATGGATTAGACGTTTCGGAACTGTAGGTCGAGGAGGTTTAACTAGGGAGTACGATTTATCCTTTTGTGTTTGAGATGAGTTGGGTCTGGGTGGCAATCGAGGCCAGTGTATCTTAGGCTCGGGTTTTTTCTGCACTTTGGGATAATTTATGGGATGCATCTAGTAATTATATGCTGAGATGACATTTTTCTTAAGGTTATTCCTGTATTTTTCAGTATCTTATGTGATTAATTGCTCTTGATGTGTATGTATGAGGAGTGACCAATCTGAACTTTTCAATATTGCTATTTTTATATGCTTTTTTCGTGTATTGCATTCAATGTTATGCACTGTCTAGTTTGAATTCTTTTGCGTATTTTTATACGCCACTCCCACAATTTTTACGCGGTCTTTTTTGTCTGTATTCATGCAGATGTTTTTACGCGTTGTTTTTATGTGTTTACGCGTCTGAATACAATCTATGCGTACATTTTTACACGTCACGTGACTTTTTACGCGTACACGGCAGTTCCCCATCAGATCCGTTTTTTTTTTTCCTTTTGGGTGTGGTTTAGCTGCCGTTTTTTCTGTGAGAGTGTTGTTTGACAGTGATGTCACTTGTGGGATGTACTTCCTGTGTACTGAAGTTCCCCATCAGGTCCTC
This sequence comes from Hyperolius riggenbachi, assembly GCF_040937935.1. Taxonomy (NCBI): domain Eukaryota; kingdom Metazoa; phylum Chordata; class Amphibia; order Anura; family Hyperoliidae; genus Hyperolius; species Hyperolius riggenbachi. The sequence continues at coordinate 445,287,127 of NC_090650.1, read as the reverse complement.
TGCTTTTTGATCTGCTCTGATTGGTCACTTCTCAAGTCCTATTTGTGGATTGGTTAACATTTGAATGTGTAGCCATATAAAAGGAGGTATGTGAACACTGTTTGTCATTATGAGCTTGCAAGTTGAAGAAGAAGCATGTCGCTTCGAAGCAGCGGGCTGTAGTTGCCTTTAGCTCAATTTTGTTATGTGATTTTATTGCACAAATAAAAGAGCTATCTTTTTCACTTGAGCGGTGCTGCTGATACTACTTTTTTTGCTAGAGTACATAGTCATGTCACTGACTGTCCTCAGAGGAGCTCACACTCTAATCCTACCATAGTCATAGTGTAATGTCCTACCATATTATTATTATGTATTTATATAGCAGTGACATCCTCTGCAGCACATTACAGAGTACATAGTCATGTCACTGACTGTCCTCAGAGGAGCTCACAATCTAATCCTACCATAGTCATAGTGTAATGTCCTACCATATTATTATTATCTATTTATATAGCAGTGACATCCTCTGCAGCACATTACAGAGTACATAGTCATGTCACTGACTGTCCTCAGAGGAGCTCACACTCTAATCCTACCATAGTCATAGCCTAGTGTCCTACCATATTATTATTATGTATTTATATAGCACTGACATCTCCTGCAGCACATTACAGAGTACACAGTCGTGTCACTGACTGTCCTCAGAGGAGCTCACACTCTAATCCTACCATAGTCATAGTGTAATGTCCTACCATATTATTATGTATTTATATAGCAGTGACATCCTCTGCAGCACATTACAGAGTACATAGTCATGTCACTGACTGTCCTCAGAGGAGCTCACACTCTAATCCTACCATAGTCATAGTGTAATGTCCTACCATATTATTATTATGTATTTATATAGCAGTGACATCCTCTGCAGCACATTACAGAGTACATAGTCATGTCACTGACTGTCCTCAGAGGAGCTCACAATCTAATCCTACCATAGTCATAGTGTAATGTCCTACCATATTATTATTATCTATTTATATAGCAGTGACATCCTCTGCAGCACATTACAGAGTACATAGTCATGTCACTGACTGTCCTCAGAGGAGCTCACACTCTAATCCTACCATAGTCATAGCCTAGTGTCCTACCATATTATTATTATGTATTTATATAGCACTGACATCTCCTGCAGCACATTACAGAGTACACAGTCGTGTCACTGACTGTCCTCAGAGGAGCTCACACTCTAATCCTACCATAGTCATAGTGTAATGTCCTACCATATTATTATGTATTTATATAGCAGTGACATCCTCTGCAGCACATTACAGAGTACATAGTCATATCACTGACTGTCCTCAGAGGAGCTCACAATATAACCCTACCATAGTCAGTCTAATGTCCTACCATATTATTATGTATCTATATCTATATCTATATCTCTATCTATATCTATATCTCTATCTATCTATATCTATATCTCTATCTATCTATCTATATCTATATCTCTATCTATCTATCTATCTATCTATATCACTGACATCTTCTGCAGCACTTTACAGAGTACACAGTCATGTACACACTGTATACACACACACGCACACACCAGACTCCATGCAGTGATGCACGTAGCGTCCAGTTAGATCATTTTGTGGTACGGAGGGATGAATCTGGGATTGGCCATTCATTATCTCATGTCTGTGGAGGTCACACAGTGCAGCGCAGCGTTCCTGGGAATTCCAGGCAGTTGTGTGGAGTGACCCTCAGCGTCTGGTGATGGGAGGGGGCAGAGGGGGGGTGCCGGGCAGCTGACTGCAGATAATCCTCATGTGACCTATCGTGTGACTGCGTGTCCAACATGCGGCCCTCCAACCATCTAATGCTTCTGAGACCCCCAGACTCCTCCCACCGGATATTATAAACCACAGACACTGGAGGTCTCGCCTCACTGATGAATCACGTTTATATATTATCCCCTAACCCCCCCACACACGCCTCTCCCTAGATCTGTGCAGCAATCGCTGGCAGAGCTCCGCCCCCAGCTGTGCAGGGTCTCCGTGACTTTTACATGACCAGGAGCCCCGGTACCAGCCAGAGCTGAAGGCTGTGCTCTTCCATCACGCCAGTTCAGATCCCATCAGGGAATTTAATAACATCCAGGGCCAGATTTCCCATAAGACAATGTAGGCACATGACTACAGGCGCCTGGTGATTGAAAGGCAGCTCACTCCCCTTCCCTAGTGCCTCCCTCCTGTCTTACCTATGCTGGGTCCTGAGCACAGTGTAAATGAGGTTACACACCTGTGTCTGGCATTCTACCAACCAGATCTCCCTTCAATCAGGGCCACCCCTAGATACATAATACTGAGGATACCTCTGGATACCTAATACTTGGGGCACCTCTACCTACTTAGCATTAGTTAGCCAGAACTAACCTCAGTATTAAAGTGGATGCGAGATGAACTTTTACTCATTGCATAATTGCGTTCCTTTCCTATTGTTTATAGGGCATTCCTCAAGCCAAATACTTTTTTTGTTTTTGTTCGTTTTAATGCTCTAATTCCCTATAAACTAAACAAGCCTCGCCCACAGCTTTTTAGAGAGCCTTGGCATTTTCAGACAGTAGCAAGGGCTCATGGGAGCTCAGTCTGGGCAGGAGGAGGGGGAGGTATTACTAGCCAGAGATTTAAGAGGGAGAGGGGAGTGAAGTTTTCACAGGTGAGGGCTGGAGATGCAGCTCAGCTTGCCTGTGTGTAATGTTTACAAACATGGCTGCTGTCATTGTATCACAGGAAGAAATAATCACATTCTATTGAAGCTGTCTGCAGCTAGATTTGCTGTGTAAACAATATATCTTGTCTAAATCTAAACTTTAGACAAGATATCTAGACAAGTTACTTGTTTATAGATAGTTTTTTTTCATCTCTGATCCGCTTTAAGGGACACCTGTAGCTACCTATGACAGGCAAGGGAGAGGTGACAGCTGGACAGCCAGCACACTTGCAGTGCAGTTTGCCAGGTGTTTGTAGGTTCATGGAGGGCGGAGTCTAAGGTGCCAGGACATCTGTGCCTCTAGGCTCATGTGAGGGAAATCCAGGCCTGATTTCTTCTCTTGGCTCAATAATTGGAGATTACACTAATGACCTTTTTGCAGCAGTTCAGATCGCACTGTATAAAATATAACAGATTTCCACCCTGAATAACTTCTTCCTGACGAAGGGGAACGTCAGCTGTTTTACAAGTCTGTTTGTCGTCTATTCGGTTAACTAACTAAGCTAAAGGAACAACTAAAAATAAGATTTTAAAGTTTAACTAAAGTCGTGTGACCGGAGCAGCTGAATAGATAAAGCAGATTTTGCACGAATACCAAACCTGTTTACGTCCCAGAAGTCACTGGGCGAAGCTCCGCCTCCGATATCACTGGCACGGTGCAGAGATTCAACGAGCCCCAAATATCTGATCCCGAAATCTTTTATAACTGTAAGGTGTGGGATTGCTTGCCTAAAAGGACTATGCACTATGACAATGCGTTTCGTGGGATAGCTCCCACTTCTTCGGGTCAACACATGGTGCCAATGGCAATCCAGTGATTGGCTTTGACTTGCTCACCAGCTGTCTCTAGAACTGTAGCGACCTCATGAGGGAGGCCCAGCAGTGGCGGGGTTCCCCAACATGTTTGTATGTATGGTGCCTGCTGATGCAGCAACCTGGGTTTATGAGTATTGATCTTACCCCTTCATTCATCTTCCCCCCCCCCCCCCCCCCTCCATGAGACTGATTCACTTGGTACAGAGTAGTAGCAGCCTTTCTAGATCAGTCAAATAAAAGTCCTTTGGTTGGGATCAGACCAGCTCTCGGCAGCATGTTTGACGTCCGATTGATGGCCATATATTTGCTGATTTGAAAAAGACTCTTTTTTTTTTTATTATAAGTTGCAGAGAATTGGAGTACATCAGTTGAATTCTGTGGAACTGAAGGAATTGGGGGGAACTCTAACCTGCGGTTGTGTGTATTCATGGCAAATGTAAAGTAGGCTTCCGCCATGTTCACATTTATGTGTGTATTCTTATCACCACTCATTACCAGAACATTTCTTTATAAAGATTACTGACTACGACCATGTCACCGACACCTTACACAGGATCCAGCTGGGGGTGCTGCTGGGATCACTGCTGACTTTAGTGTAGCCACTGGTGGGGTTTTCCAATGTCTGCCCCTCAGCTGTCCATCCTCCGGGGGCCTCTTATTGATATACTTCTGTCTTCTCTGGGATTGTCCAGCATGATTGGGGATGACTGGAACAGTTCCGATAAGTTTTGTGTTCATCTCTGCAGTGATGTACCCCGATCAATCACCATGGCAGTGCAGTTATATACCCAGTGTATCCCTGTCAGTGTCCTCTGTAGGGATATACAGTCACCATGGCGGGGATATACCCCCATCAGTTACCATGGCAGGGCAGTTATATACCCAGTTTATCCCTGTCAGTGTCCTCTGTAGGGATATACAGTCACCATGGTGGGGCAGTTATATGTGCAGTTATATACCCCGGTTATCCCTGTCAGTGGTGTCCTCTGCTGCTGCCATGTCCCATCCATGTGCCCCATAAGGAATTTAGTTTGTGATCTCTTTAATCCCTGCACCCCCCTCCAGCCTCCTGGGACTGACACACAGTGACATCCCCAGCACTGATTGAGGCACAGATACAGAGGGGGATTTGCACAGAGCATCCCAATGTGACATGCCCCTAGCAACCAGTCAGACTGGTGATGGGATGCTCTGCTGCTATGGGTTACCTAACACTACACATCACTGCCTTTATCTCATCATAGCATTGGGTGACATTACACCTTTACTGCATCAGTCATAGGGGGACCTGTCCCTGCTGCATCCGTCATAGGACGACCTGTTCCTGCCATATCCATCAGAGGGAGACGTGTACTGATAGTAAACTAGCTAGTGTGTGCTAATCTCTGCTGCCTCCAGTATGTACAGTATAAGCTGTTACTCTGTGCCTGTACTAATAGTAAACTAGCTGCAGTGTGTGCTGATTTTAGGCTGTGTTCCCAGTTGAGCGGACTTTTTTTTTTTTTTTTTTTTTTTGTCCCTTCTCCACTCATAACAAAACTGACACAAATGTTAAAGTTGTTGTCACAGGCATGTGACCTTTCCAGCACTTCTGCTATTTTTCAGCTGGAGGACATTTAAACTACAGTATATCGGTCTCTCCTGGCCGTGATCTCTGGCTGCAGGACACCTGGTGTCGGAGGGGGACGTTTGGGGTCACTTTCCCTGGCTGGGATCCCAGCTCTGGCCTCAGGGCACCTGGTGTTGGAGGGGGTGTTTGGGGTCACTTTCCCTGGCTAGGATCCCAGCTCTGGCTGCAGGACAGGTGCTCTTGGCTCAGCATGGTCAGGGAATTGTATGCAGTAATATTTGATTGTTGCACAATTTCTCGGCATCTGACGCCTCGTGTGTAGGCAGTGGACAATACGAGTGTCAGTCACCCCCGGGGACACAGCCAGCAGCGTATATACACATCATGCGGTGACGGTTGTCACTTCATGTCACGTCACTGGGCAGTGAATAATACCTGTGCTGCTAACAAATACTTTAGTCCTCTTAAAAGCTGAAAAAAGAGGTGTGTGTTTGTTTTTTTGTTTTTTTTATCCCTGAGCTGTCATTTCGTGGCACCTGTCTGATTCCAGCAGTCCTGGTGAAAGAACAGACTCTAAGGCCAGGTTCACACTTAGATATTCAGGACACGTATTTTCACCTGTGTGTTTTCGGACACCCTGAGAATCTGTATGTGTGAAGATGTCTGAAAAACTGTGGCCGGCTGTCGGAATTTACATTGCACACACAATGAAATTTCGCATGTAATGTAAACTACCCACTGACTTAAGGCCCATACACACGCTCAATTAATGTTGGCCGATGGGGAACGTGGCCCGATAATACTAGCGAGCAATGGTGATATTGGAGGTGCGCCGCAGTGATGTCACATGGAGGGGGGTGGGGAAGAACAATTCTATCTGCTGAAGCAATCACTGACCACACGGTCGAGAGGGGCCAGCGACTGCCATACACACGCTGGAGTCTTGGGAGAGGTGGTCGCTATCGGCTGCTTCGGACAGGTGTGTTCTTTGTTTGTGTTATTTATCTAGTCCCAAACCCCGCCCCCGCCTATCACAACCGTGAACTGGCCAGCTGTGATCCCCGCCTGTCCCGACCGCAGACTGGCCAAGTGTGATCCCAGCCCCCCGCCTATCACAACCGTGGACTGGCCAAGTATGACCCCCGCCTGTCCCGACCGTGGACTGGCCAGCTGTGACCCTCCTCCCCCAACCGCCTGTCCCGACCACAGACTGGCCAAGTGTGACACATCCCCAAAGCCCCCACCCCCCCCCACTCCTATCCCAACCGCGGACTGTCAGATCCGCATTCTGTGCAGTGTGAAGTATATATGATTAGCGCTGATATAGTGAGCGCAAACACATGCGCAGATCCGTTTACCCCTCCTGTACTGTAGATAATCGCCCACAGATGTTCTGGATCAGCTGTATTCCAGCCTGCCCAGAATTCACCCCATTGACACCGTATCCCGGGTGTAATAATACTGTAACAGAATGAGGCCTCAGATGAGCTCCGCTCACCCTACTGTACGGCGGTGTCGGCAGTCGCTGGGTGATTGCCCTTCGCCCTCGTACACTTTGTGCTGACACACCGACAGAGAAGGAACCTGTTTTTGTTTAGCAGAAATGTTAGTTGGTGTCAGAAGCATGTGACCTCTCCTACACTTCTGCTATTTATCATATCAGCTTCTGCCCCCAGCGAGTATCCCTCTCTGTCGCAATGCAACATGTGAGAACAATGGAAGTCCTTTCATATAATGATCAGGTTATTAGACTTCAAGATAATCCAGGTGAAGCACTAAAAGGCTGGGAGGAGGTGATCAGGGTATCCATAAAACTAGGTTAAAAACACATAACCTAGAAAGTGAGGTAGCTTACCCTAATGAAGACATTCATGTACTTAATCTCACCTTGCACTGGCAACACCTTTCAGGGATGCACGCCCCCTTCCTCAGGCCAAATAAAGTGCCAGAGGGTGCTCTGAGCCTGAGGCACCTCAGCCTGAGGAATTGGGTAAGTACTGATGAAACGCATTGCCAGTGCATGGTAAGATTAAGTACATGAATTTGTCTTCATTGGGGTAAGCTACCCACTTCTTTCTATTTTGCCTTGTTACCCTAGTTTTACTGGCACCCTGGGCACCTCTTCCCTCAATTTGTGCTTATCACCCTCCCTGGGAGGGGTGATCTGTTTGGCTCATTTGTTGCTCTGCCTTGCTTTGGAACCATTTGGCCATGTCGTATCGGCCGCGTCCGGCTGGGCCGGATGCCCGAGTGCGGCCGCGTCCGGCTGGGCCGGATGCCCGAGTGCGGCCGCGTCCGGCTGGGCCGGATGCCCGAGTGCGGCCGCGTCCGGCTGGGCCGGATGCCCGAGTGGAGTCAGGTTTGTGCATCTCCACCTGGGAAAAAAATAGCCGTCCCAGGAGCTCAACTGGTATAATATAATTGAGCTAGGGAGTCGACCAGTCCACACCCGGATCCCTCAGGGTGCAAAAAGTCCACAGCAATAGAAAACGTCTGTCCATTTCTTCAGTGATAGCATCTTTTTCTAGTACACACCAACACTATCACTGAAGGAACGGACCTGCCTGCTCAGACCTGAGCATAGATGGATTGAAGTGAAGTACTTTAGCACCCAATGGACTGAACGATGAATTCAATCTGAAATGTTTTTTATAACTGTACTGTAAACTTGGCCATTTGTTCTTTCAGCATGTGCCTGCCCCTTGTGGGCGTGTTTTTTTTTTTTTTCTCTCTAGGTATGTAATTTATTTATATTGAGCACGAGTTGATAAAGGCCTGCTGGCCGAAAAGTTGTGGTGTTTTGTCACTATGGTGTAATAAAATGGTGCTATAATTGGAACAAGCGTGCAGCCAGCGGAGTCCATAAGTGGTGAATAATGTCGAGTATTGCATCACTTAAAGTGGAGCTGAACTCTCGCACAGGACAGAAAGAAAACCTGGAGAAACGCACCCTGTATGTATGTAGAGTTTAGCCTGTCTAATTCCCCCTCATCTGTGATTAATCACAAGTTGTAATTTGATCCCTCAGCTGTGTCAGCTGGCTGCCACAGCAGATAAGCTCTTTTAAAGGCGCAGGATGTTCACCCCATGTCTGCTTCCATGAAAACAGGAAGTATACATAGTGCAGATGTATTGCAGGATTTGTATTAGCTGTAACAAGAAATGTTTTTCTTTTTAAAGATTATTATGCTGTTGCTTATCTTTTAGAGCGGAGAGGAAGTTCTGAGTTCCGGTCCGCTTTTAGGAAGGCGCTCTGTTTAGTAACAAAGTCTTTATGATACAAGAAGGAAAAGATACGATGAATCGTTTTATTTTGTGTTAGAACACGACTTGGATCAGTCGGAAACTTTCACAAACATTACATAGTTTCTAGCTCTTTATACTGGTAGATGGTAAGCTCTTGTGCATGCGCGCCCCCTCCCCCCCCCCCCCCCCCGGTCTCTCACAATGATTGGCTGTATTTGTAGTACATCGCTGTGGTATATGTTGGCTTTGCATTGTGGTGCACACTGAACAGTCACGCTGGGGACACTGCAGACCCCGGTGATAGGTGACAAGTCCCCAGCCTGGCCTCTTGTGACGTAGGTGGGTTGCAAGGGGGGGGGGGGGGGGAGGCCGCAGGAGGGAGGGTGCTGGGGGGCAGCAGGGGGATCAGAGCTGGGGGGCAGCAGGGGGATCAGAGCTGGCCGACTCGTGGCGATTGTTCCTCAGAATTCCTCCTGTGTTTCTCATCCTCATTAGTCAGAGATGGGCCCACCGGCGCCCATTCGTTGCCATAGAGACCAGGAGAGGCCATTGTGAGCCCAGCAGCCCCCATTCATCCCGGCCGATCATCCTGAAGAGAGTATTAAATGACTTGACTGAAAGGGAGCATTCAGATGGAGCGCCAGCTCTGCGGCCCGCCTGCAAAACTCAGTGCAAAGTCTGATCCGCTCCCTGCAGCACCCAGTGCAAGCCTTCCCCTCCTCTCAATGGCAGGGCCGCCATCAGACATGTCTGGGCCCCATACCGGGCAATCCTACTGGGCCCTCCTCACTCCTCTCCGCCCCACATGGCAAATCACGATCTTTGAAGGCCTGATCACACTATCAATATCAGTCTGTCCGCTTTTCATGCACTCTAGTGGCTGGGAGTGTCCTGCGTATGCTCAGTTCATTAAGGCTGTAACTGTGCATGCTCAGAACCCTCCCAGCTATAGGGGCATGAGGGAGGTGCGCAGCACAGAACAGTGCATGCGCTGCAACCCAGCTGCATAGCGCAGACTTCACAGGAGCACAACGGAGGGGCCGGAAAAGTACTGAGGGAGGTATTGGGGTTACCATAGTAACGTCCGCGCTGGTCAGGATACTTCACAGCAGCACCCGGCATTTAAAGGAGTGTGTTGCTATGGAAGCAGCACACGTAACTAAGGCAGGCACGCTACGCTACACGAGGGGCGCACATTGTTTAACTCAACCCCATTATATCACATCTGTGGCTCTCCGGCGCAGAGCCGTTGCTGCTCTCCTCTCAGGTGTTCAGCTGCGGGCTGTGGCTCTCCTCAGTTGTGCGGCTGCCGCCGCTGCTCTCCTCTCGGGTGTACGGCTGCGGCTCTCCTCTCGGGTGTACGGCTGCGGCTCTCCTCTCGGGTGTACGGCTGCGGCTCTCCTCTCGGGTGTACGGCTGCGGCTCTCCTCTCGGGTGTACGGCTGCGGCTCTCCTCTCGGGTGTACGGCTGCGGCTCTCCTCTCGGGTGTACGGCTGCGGCTCTCCTCTCGGGTGTACGGCTGCGGCTCTCCTCTCGGGTGTACGGCTGCGGCTCTCCTCTCGGGTGTACGGCTGCGGCTCTCCTCTCGGGTGTACGGCTGCGGCTCTCCTCTCGGGTGTACGGCTGCGGCTCTCCTCTCGGGTGTACGGCTGCGGCTCTCCTCTCGGGTGTACGGCTGCGGCTCTCCTCTCGGGTGTACGGCTGCGGGCTGCGGCTCTCCTCTCGGGTGTACGGCTGCGGGCTGTGGCTCTCCTTGGGTGTGCAGCTGCCGCCCCGCTCTCCTCTCGGGTGTACGGCTGCGGGCTGTGGCTCTCCTTTCGGGTGTACAGCTGTGGCTCTCCTCTCGGGTGTACGGCTGCGTGTCACTACAGGATCCCTTTAAGGGAACAGACACTTAGAGCAGATGCAGCCTGCGGCTGGGGTATAATTATGCTGTATCAGCGAATAAGATGAATGTCACTAAGAATACAGTGTGACAGATTTATCTCCCGGCCGCAGCATTGTCATGTGACTCGGGTGTATTATGGTGTAATGTATTGTCTGCCTGAGCGAAATATCAGGTGAGATGGGCGGGGCAAAACCGAGAGACAAGCCCGCCCCTGTCCGATCGCTCTCCACTCAGAGCTGGATCAAATTGTGATCGATTCCCTCTACACACAGCATGTCGGGTTTTTTTTTTTTTTTTTTTTTCTTCCCTCCAATAGATTTCAAATGAATAGATAGATTGTATGTTCTCCCTGTGTCTGTGTGGGTTTCCTCCAGTAACTTGGGTTCCCTCCCACATCCCAAAAAACATACAGATAAGTTAATTGGCTCTCCCCTAAATTGGCCCTAGACTATGATACATACACTATACAATACATACATAGAGAGCTGAGGTGAGAGGCTCCAGCCTCAGGGTGCAGTGTAGGAGGGTGCAGGGCCGAGGTGAGAGAGGCTCTGGCCTTAGGGTACAGTGTAGGGGGGGCGGGGCCAAGGTAGAGGCGAGAGAGGCTTCAGCCTCAGGGTGCAGTGTAGGAGGGCGCAGGGCTGAGGCGAGAGACTCCAGCCTCAGGATGCAGTGTAGGAGGGCGCAGGGCTGAGGTGAGAGAGGCTCTGGCCTCAGGGTACAGTGTAGGGGGGTCGGGGCCGAGGTAGAGGCGAGAGAGGCTTCAGCCTCAGGGTGCAGTGTAGGAGGGCGCAGGGCTGAGGCGAGAGAGGCTCCAGCCTCAGGGTGCAGTGTACGAGGGCGCAGGGCTGAGGCGAGAGACTCCAGCCTCAGGGTGCAGTGTAGGAGGGCGCAGGGCTGAGGCGAGAGAGGCTCCAGCCTCAGGGTGCAGTGTACGAGGGCGCAGGGCTGAGGCGAGAGACTCCAGCCTCAGGGTGCAGTGTAGGAGGGCGCAGGGCTGAGGTGAGAGAGGCTCTGGCCTCAGGGTGCAGTGTACGAGGGCGCAGGGCTGAGGCGAGAGGCTCCAGCCTCACGGTGCAGTTTAGGAGGGTGCAGGGCCGAGGTAGAGGCGAGAGAGGCTTCAGCCTCAGGGCGCAGTGTAGGAGGGGGCACAGGGCAGAGGCGAGAGACGCTCCAGCCTCGGCGCAGTGTAGGAGGGGGATGGGGCAGAGGCGAGAGAGGCTCCAGCCTCAGGGTACAGTGTAGGGGGGGCGCACAACCCACTCAGCTATCATTCCCCTATTGTGTTGGAAGTAGAGCGATACGAGAGAGATACAAAAAGGGGGTACATGGCAGTGACTGCAAGCCAGATAACTAGAGAATAAGGAGTTGGGGGCCCTGGGGCACCTCTTAGTGTAATAGCAATCAGTGTGTGACGGCTGGGGTGGGAGGGGTGGAGGGGCGCACTTTGATGTCTCAGCCTTGGGTGCTGGAGGACTTTATCCCGGCTCTGCATAGACATATGATTATGGCAGGATTAGAGTGTGAGCTCCTCTGAGGACAGTCAGACATGACTATGTACTCTATATAGCACTGACATCTTCTGCAGCACTGTACAAATACATAATAATAATATGGTAGGACATTAGACTATGACTATGGTAGGATTAGAGTGTGAGCTCCTCTGAGGACAGTCAGTGACATGACTATGTACTCTGTAATGTGCTGCAGACTGTTGGTGCTATATAAATACTAAATTATAATCTAGCAGGAATTTCATTGGACATGATTAAACCACAGCGTAGCACTGTTCAATGCAGTGTAATGCTATGGCCCAGCAAATGACTGCCACACTTGCCCCGCCCCAGTCACCAAAAGCTTTCCATCCTGTCCCATGCTCAGCTCGTGGCCAGGCGACTCTGCGCTGCTCAGCTCGTGGCCAGGCGACTCTGCGCTGCTCAGCTCGTGGCCAGGCGACTCTGCGCTGCTCAGTTAGTTGTACAGTCTGGCTCAGCTGAAGGACTTGTGCAGGAATTTGCTGGTTGCAGCACTTGTCACAGATGAGAAGTTCTCGCCGGATTTTCGCTGACATGACGCTATAGAGTTCCTGTGTGTAATATTGTGCTTTATTGCGAAATACCAGAGACAAATAGCAGGAGAGCCCCCACAATGCACAACCTGTATGAGGGTGTCTGGAACATGCTGTGTGTGGTGTCCATCACTGATCTCCTCCTGGGCAGGGTCAGGTGTTCTCTCCCTATTCTGCAGTCAAAGGTCCCTTTTTATAAATTAGAGTAGGATTTGCCATAACTACTTCCTGTGGTAGGATATCCCACATTGTATCCACTCTTACTGTAAAGAACCCCTTCCTACACAGGTGGTGAAATCTCTATTCCTCCATGTTTGTGTCGCTTTCCTCCAGACTGTGGGACGTACATTAGATTGTGAGCTCTTTGTTCGCAGTAATGACCTGATCTTGCAGTATAGTCACACGTGTGATGTCAGTTTATGGCCTGGCAGCAGTTACACACTTCGCACTTTCACCAGGATCTGTCCTCCAGGACGCGGCAATACTGAGAGATAGGCGGAGGTCACCGATAGGACGCCGTCTCCCACACCCCTCATTACCTGTTTACTTTATATTAATAAGTGAACTTTCCCTTCACCTGAGCCACAGATAAGCTATTTGTGCTGACTGCGTGTGTTCTGGCATCCGCCTGCCATATGAGACCAGAGGTTACCTTCCCGCCCTCTGCTCAGTCACTGCCGGGCCTGGCTACCCTCTGCTGCCCTCCACTGCTTACTGATGCCCTCTGCTACCCCTGTTACCCTCCACTATTTACTGTTATTTTCTGCTCTGCCGCTGCCATGCCTGGCTAGTTAGAAGGGAAGTGGTACTGTGCCATTACATGGACTGTATAGAGGGAAGTGGTGCTGTGCGATTACACGGACTGTATGGAAGGGAAGTGGTACTGTGTGATTACACGGACTGTATGGAGGGGAAGTGGTACTGTGCCATTACACGGACTGTATAGAGGGAAGTGGTACTGTGCCATTACACTGACTGTATGGAAGGGAAGTGGTACTGTGCCATTACATGGACTGTATGGAGGGAAGTGGTACTGTACCATTACACTGACTGTATGGAGGGAAGTGGTACTGTGCCATTACACGGACTGTATGGAGGGGAAGTGGTACTGTGCCATTACACGGACTGTATGGAGGGGAAGTGGTACTGTGCCATTACACGGACTGTATGGAGGGGAAGTGGTACTGTGCCATTACACGGACTGTATGGAGGGAAGTGGTACTGTGCGATTACACGGACTGTATGGAGGGAAGTGGTACTGTGCCATTACACGGACTGTATGGCGGGGAAGTGGTACTGTGCCATTACACGGACTGTATGGCGGGGAAGTGGTACTGTGCCATTACACGGACTGTATGGCGGGAAAGTGGTACTGTGCCATTACACGGACTGTATGGAGGGAAGTGGTACTGTGCGATTACACGGACTGTATGGAAGGGAAGTGGTACTGTGCGATTACACGGACTGTATGGAGGGGGAGTGGTACTGTGCCATTACACGGACTGTATGGAGGGAAGTGGTACTGTGCCATTACACGGACTGTATGGAGGGGGAGTGGTACTGTGCCATTACACTGACTGTATGGAGGGAAGTGGTACTGTGCCATTACACGGACTGTATGGAAGGGAAGTGGTACTGTGCGATTACACGGACTGTATGGAGGGAAGTGGTACTGTGCGATTACATGGACTGTATGGAGGGAAGTGGTACTGTGCCATTACACGGACTGTATGGAGGGAAGTGGTACTGTGCCATTACACGGACTGTATGGAAGGGAAGTGGTACTGTGCGATTACACGGACTGTATGGAGGGAAGTGGTACTGTGCCATTACACGGACTGTATGGAGGGAAGTGGTACTGTGCCATTACACGGACTGTATGGAAGGGAAGTGGTACTGTGCGATTACACGGACTGTATGGAGGGAAGTGGTACTGTGCCATTACACGAACTGTATAGAGGGAAGTGGTACTGTGCCATTACACGGACTGTATGGAGGGAAGTGGTACTGTGCCATTACATGGACTGTATGGCGGGGAAGGGTTACTGTGCCATTACACGGACTGTATAGAGGGAAGTGGTACTGTGCCATTACACGGACTGTATGGAGGGAAGTGGTACTGTGCCATTACACGGACTGTATGGAGGGAAGTGGTACTGTGCCATTACACGGACTGTATGGAGGGAAGTGGTACTGTGCCATTACACGGACTGTATGGAGGGAAGTGGTACTGTGCCATTACACGGACTGTATGGAGGGAAGTGGTACTGTGCCATTACACGGACTGTATGGAGGGAAGTGGTACTGTGCCATTACACGGACTGTATGGAGGGAAGTGGTACTGTGCCATTACACGGACTGTATAGAGGGAAGTGGTACTGTGCCATTACACGGACTGTATGGAGGGAAGTGGTACTGTGCCATTACACGGACTGTATGGAGGGAAGTGGTACTGTGCCATTACACGGACTGTATGGGGGGAAGTGGTACTGTGCCATTACACGGACTATATAGAGGGAAGTGGTACTGTGCCATTACATGGACTGTATGGAGGGAAGTGGTACTGTGCCATTACACGGACTGTATAGAGGGAAGTGGTACTGTGCCATTACATGGACTGTATGGAGGGAAGTGGTACTGTGCCATTACACGGACTGTATGGATGGGGATTACAGCCAGTGTAGTGTGGAATATAGTCTGTGATGCAGCGCGGCCTGCAGGACAGGAGAGGCGCTGCGGCTCTGTCTGTACTCAGTAGCTCTTCAGTGCAGAGCGCTAACCTCAGTATTGTTAGCCGATATTATTATACACAGAATTCAGGTGATTTTAATCCTTTCTTGTCCTCCATTGCAGGGAGTGAAGAAACCGTTCACAGAAGTTATAAAGGCTAACATTGGAGACGCCCACGCCATGGGCCAGAAGCCAATCACCTTCCTCAGGCAGGTGAGGCTGCAGGAAGCAGAGCCTTCAATATGGGCGGGAAACGTGCTATATAGCAGTGGTGGGGGGAACACATGATGGTGGTGAGGTGCACAAATCTCCCAGTGATGGGAGGTGGTGACGCGAGTGTCCCGGTGATGGGGGGGGGGCACATAAGTGTCCCAGTGAAGGAGGAGGCTGCCATATTTTTTTTCTCGTTAAACAATACCAGTTACCTGGCAGCCCTGCTGATCTATTTGGCTGCAGTAGTGTCTGAATCTCACCAGAAACGAGCATGCAGCTAATCCAGCCACACTTCAGTCTGAGCACCTGATTTGCTGTATGCTTGTTCTGGGGCTATGGCTAAATGTATTAGAGGCAGAAGATCAGCAGGACTGCCAGGCAATGTGCAATGTTTAAATGGAAGTAAATATGGCAGCCTCCATATCCCTCTCACTTTAGGTTCCTTTTACGTGTGTGAAGGACGCAGCAAATGTTAGACTCCTGAGCTCTGCAGGAAGTGGCGCAGGGATGAAGATGGTCGGTGCTCCAACAACTGACCCTACACCGGCGAGCTAACCTACATCGCATAGACTTTACTCATACCTCCCAACTTTTAGAGACGAGAAAGAGGGACACTTAAGCCACACCCCTGCCACACCCCTAATCACGCCACGTCACACCCTCTAGTCACGCATACCATAAAGATTTCATTACAAAAATATGTTTTATCATTCAAACCACACTGGTCCTTTCCATCCTGGTTCATGTTTCCTTCATAGTAACATTTTACATTTAGTAAAATATCAATTTAAAGGATGGGTATAAAGTTTAGAGTCAAACACATTTTTAGTAGAGAAATATATATATATTTACATTAGAAAGAGGGACAAAGTCCTGAAAGAGGGACAAATGAGGGTGAAAGAGGGACAGGGCTCCCAAAAAAGGACTGTCCTTCCAAAAGAGGGACAGTTGGGAGCTATGCTATACTATCCCCTAACATAGCTCCCAACTGTCTCTCTTTTGCAGGGACAGTCCCTCTGTCCCTCTTTCTGTGTAAATATACTGTATGTATTTCTCTACAAAAGTGTTTAATTGACTCTAAACTTTATTCCCATCCTTTAAATTAATATATTTCTTTCTTTCCAATGTTAATATGAAGGAAAATGAACCAGGATAGAAAGGACTAGTGTGGTTTGAATTATAAAACCTATTTTTCTTATGAAATCTTTATGGTATGTGTGGCAGGGGCGTGATCAGGGGTGTGGCTTAAAGAGAACCAGAGATGAAGCACCCTCTTGTATTTTACCTTATAAATCAGTGGGAACATGACAGTAAACACCTAATCTGCTCTTTGTTTCATTGTTTTCTATTTAATCTGACTGTTATCACCTCTGATAAGAATCCCCGACTGAGAAGTCAGTCTAGCTTTGCTACAGAATGATTATAGCTGAGTCTGTCTCTGGTGTCTTTTCAAGCCCAAGCCTGCCCCCTTGTGGCTCTGCTATAATGACTCAGCTATAACTATTCCCTGCAAAGCCAAGCTGAATGCTCAGTCCGGGATTCTTGTCACAGCTGATAACAGACACTTTTAGCAGTGAGGATGAAACAGAGAGCATGGGAAGTGTTTTCTCTAATGTTCTTACTGATGTATATGGTAAGATACATGAGGGTACTTCGTCTCTGGTTCCCTATAAAGGGAACCTAAACTTGGAAGGATATGGATTTTTCCTTTTTAAAATAATACCGGTTGCCTGACTCTCCTGATGATCCTGTGTCTCTAATACTTTTAGCCACAGCCCCTCAACAAGCATGCAGATCAGGTGCTCTGACTGAAGTCAGACTGGATTAGCTGCATGCTTGTTTCAGGTGTGTGATTCAGACACTACTGCAGCCAAAGAGATCAGCAGGACTGACAAG
Source organism: Hyperolius riggenbachi (assembly GCF_040937935.1). Lineage (NCBI taxonomy): Eukaryota > Metazoa > Chordata > Amphibia > Anura > Hyperoliidae > Hyperolius > Hyperolius riggenbachi. Next base: position 445,269,948 of record NC_090650.1, on the reverse strand, counting down.
CAACTGGTATTATTTAAAAGGAAAAATCCATATCCCTCTCAGTTAAGGTTCCCTTTAAGTGTCCCTCTTTTTCATCTCAAAGTTGGGAGGTATGTCCTAACCCTCCTGCCTATGCGTTTGTCACTGAATGTAGGAAGATTGGACGGGTAGGTTATTTAGTCGGCACACCGGCCCGGTTAGCAGATCGCACAATCTGCAGCTCTGTCCAGACAGGTGAGGCAACCTCTGCACTGGCAGAATAATGTTATTTAGGAATGTAGAAGATGGAAGAGAAGAGATGGTGGTCATCACCTTGCAGCCTCAGTAGTGAGTCGCCCTCTAGTGGCCGCATACAGAGCTGCACATGTGTAAAGCCGCCCTCTGTCCAGCCCCAACATGAGTTATATCTGTAGATGTGGTGGCAACAGGAAGACCATAAGCTGCCATTAGCACAGAATTATGGTTCTGGCTGGATGCTGTGCTGGGTAAGGGCTCTGCCTCTGATACAGGAGACCAGGGTACGAATCTCGGCTCTTCCAGATCAGTAAGCCAGGACCTATTCAGTGAGGAGACCTTGGGCAAGACTCATAACTGCTACTATCTATAAAACGCCCCTAGTGGCTGCAGCTCTGGAGTCCACCAGGAGAAAAGCCTGATATAAATGTTTTGTCTTGTCTCTTCCGTATAACACTCCTGTGTGACTGCGCTGTCCTCTCTGTGCCGCCAGGTGACGGCGATCTGCCTGTACCCAGAGCTGCTGAATGACAACAAGTTCCCGGACGATGCGAAGCAGAAGGCGATCCATATCCTGCAGGCGTGCGGAGGGAAAAGCATTGGTGAGTGAGTGATTCTGGGCTTGGTAAATATTGTCGGCTCCTTGCCACCACAGACGGGCAGATATCATTGTTATGACCACAGCGGTGTACCGGCTCACACTCTGGTCTTGCAGCGCTGCAGTTTCAGTCTCAGTCAGGGCAGCACCTGCTTCACTCTCAGTTCAGCCAATTAGAATAGGAAAAAAGCATTATATTTGCATACAAGTCTGTATTATCTGCGTCTAAGACCATCTCTGTTCCTGATTTATGCAGACAGGTGGCGAGTTCTCTTGCTAGGAGTCTCGTGAAAGGGCACATGACCAACAGCGAGCTGTAGCTGCCTCACAGCACTGATCCATGTTGGATTGTTAAATGTTTTTACTATACGTGTTTTTATTTGAAGTAGTGCAGATTGAAGATTCTTCTGACTGTATGTAGCTTTGACCACCATTGTTAAGACATTGTTTTTTTTTTCCTTGTCACCAAATAAACGAACTATAAATCTTAATGTGTTAGTGTTTATGAGCATGGTGACAGATCCCCCAAATGGCCAAATCCAATAACCCAGGCATCTTCGTTTATTTTAGTTGATGGAGAACTGCACAACTGAAGCCATTGTTGGAACTTGGAAGCAGTGCAGGTTCTGGAGTGGTGTGTGCAGGTTCTGGAGTGGTGTGTGCAGGTTCTGGAGTGGTGTGTGCAGGTTCTGGAGTGGTGTGTGCAGGTTCTGGAGTGGTGTGTGCAGGTTCTGGAGTGGTGTGTGCAGGTTCTGGAGTGGTGTGTGCAGGTTCTGGAGTGGTGTGTGCAGGTTCTGGAGTGGTGTGTGCAGGTTCTGGAGTGGTGTGTGCAGGTTCTGGAGTGGTGTGTGCAGGTTCTGGAGTGGTGTGTGCAGGTTCTGGAGTGGTGTGTGCAGGTTCTGGAGTGGTGTGTGCAGGTTCTGGAGTGGTGGGTGTGTGCAGGTTCTGGAGTGGTGGGTGTGTGCAGGTTCTGGAGTGGTGGGTGCGTGCAGGTTCTGGAGTGGTGGGTGCGTGCAGGTTCTGGAGTGGTGGGTGCGTGCAGGTTCTGGAGTGGTGTGTGTGTGTGTGTGTGCAGGTTCTGGAGTGGTGTGTGTGTGTGTGTGCGTGTGCAGGTTCTGGAGTGGTGTGTGTGTGTGTGTGTGTGTGTGTGTGTGTGTGTGTGTGTGCAGGTTCTGGAGTGGTGTGTGTGTGTGTGTGTGTGTGTGTGTGTGTGTGTGCAGGTTCTGGAGTGGTGTGTGTGTGTGTGTGTGTGTGTGTGTGTGTGTGTGTGCAGGTTCTGGAGTGGTGTGTGTGTGTGTGTGTGTGTGTGTGTGTGTGTGTGTGTGTGTGTGTGTGTGTGTGCAGGTTCTGGAGTGGTGTGTGTGTGTGCAGGTTCTGGAGTGGTGTGTGTGTGTGTGTGTGTGTGTGTGTGTGTGCAGGTTCTGGAGTGGTGTGTGTGTGTGTGTGTGTGTGTGTGCAGGTTCTGGAGTGGTGTGTGTGTGTGTGTGTGTGTGTGTGTGCAGGTTCTGGAGTGGTGTGTGTGTGCAGGTTCTGGAGTGATGTCCATCTCTCCAGTGTGACGCCGGTCAGAAAGTGGCAGCCTCTAGTGTTGGACGGAACCCTTAGTAATGTCTGTACATCTATGGATGGAAAAGGTTAGGTCATTGACTGTGGCCCAACTTATTTCCTCAAACCAACTCTGAGTCCAGCGGTAACACTCAACACTGGGGAGTTTGAATAATGGTTTTATAGGTGGGATGATAACCATGAACTGTCCTCCTTCTCAGCTTCAGATATGTTCTCCAATCTCCACAGGCTCGTACAGCGCCAGTCAGGGCGTCGAGATCATCCGCCAAGATGTTGCCAAGTATATCGAGAAGAGAGATGGCCTTCCATCCAATGCTGATGATATCTACCTCTCTACTGGGGCCAGTGACTCAATCGTGGTGAGTGATTTGCCCAAGATCAACTTTGCTCGATGGCGCCAACCCCAAGAAGCTCAAAATGACAGATATTTATCAAGTTCCAAGCCTGGGGGTGGATGGGCTGCTTACGGTTCCCTGTCCCTGAAATATCTACTTGTAAGAAAACTCAATAGAAAAGTTAATTGAATAGGGATCCGTGTCTCTTGGCAACCAATCGTTCCAGAAAAAAATAAGACACTTGTATGGTTCTTGCCAGTTTTATCTTCTGCTGTTAAAGAAAAGTTAAAGAATTTCCCAGACCTAAATAAAGAGCGTTAGCACTGACCACCAGTACAGAGTATGCAAAAACTTGGGGGACTTAAATGATGAGGTTCAGTAATCACATAGAAGGCATCTTCTTATGACTCCACCTTCACACGGCTCAAATACCAGATGTCCATTCCACCACAACATGTAATGGATACACCTAAACCAAGATATTACCTAGTCAGGTACAAAAGAGCTGATACTATAATTTGCATAGCTGGTCACTTTAATATCTCAACTACTGCCGGTGATTTATTTTGTATTGGGGTGTACTAAAGTTATGAGTTATACAGTTTATACTGTTATCATTTTAAGTCTAGGTTGTGTTAGGATTCTTGTATTTGGTCTGTATGATGTCAATGACCACTAGACCCCGTAACTTGGTTACTGCTAGTTTATAAGCTCTTCATACTAGAAGGTGTTTATCTGTGAAGAGGAGGGCACAATTGCCAAAGTCTATGTGCACCAGAGTCCGCTTATTTCTTGATGGACCTTTGGATCAGTAATGTGCCGCCTCCATCTTTTACTGCTGAGTTATGTGGCCCAGTTGATTTTTCGGCTTGTTTGATGCCACAAAGACAAGCTGTCCCTTCTGATAAGATATTTGTGTGTCTCTGGCTGGGACAGTCCGTGCTCTCGTTCTGCATCCTGGCACACGCTGGCACAGAGTTCCCTGCTGACTCCACATTCCCGTCTGAGTGTCTTTGTTCATCTTTGCCCCCCCTTCTTTTAGATTAATTGCCTGAACTTGCTGCACTTTCTCCTCCAATCTGTTCTGTTTATGTAAAGAACCTGTTTTGTTATCGTCCTGGCCCGAGTTCTGGGAATTTAATGTTTTCCTGGATGTTCCTGCAATCACTTGCTGGGTTACCTCGATAACCATGTCCCTCAGAATTTTTTGTTGGCTCGGTCTTATAGGGGACCAGGCAAGGCCACAGAAAACGGAAACTACTAGGATGAGAATAGAGATGGGAGAAGGAACCAAAAATCCCTCTGCATTTCCCCCCCCCCCCCAAATTTTTTTTCTTATCTTTTAGGCTCTTGAAAAGCCTAGTGGTGCTGGTTCACCATGACTGAACTATGTATTCTGTAAAAGGTTTACTTCCCAAAGCCAACCATACAGCTATATGAATCCAAGCCTTGCCCTGATGGGTGATCATGTCTCTGTAAGGTTCGTAGTCTATAGGCACACTGAATACCAGAGGCTCTGGAGATGTGTTCGACCTTTTTGAGTGAAATAAAACAATGATTTGCATACTCACTCACTAAGCAGAAGTGATGCACCATGGGAGTTCCTTCCTTTCTGCTTACGTGAAACTGAACAAATTACCTTCAGTTTTAAAAGGGCAAGTCTGAATCTCTTAGTCTCAGTCCAAGCAGAACTGATATCTCCGTATTTGGTAGATTCAGGAAAGATAAATGACGGGCCTTGGTTGCCTGTCCCCATAGATTCTCCAGCAGGGGATCTTCTGTTTTTATCGCTGCCACTGGTGGGGTAGTTCTCCACCATCCTGCAGATGCTCCTGTCTCTCTGCCACTGGTCTCCACCATCCTGCAGATGCTCCCCTGTCTCTCTGCCACTGGTCTTCAGAAGCCTTTCACTCATGCTCCTCTCTGTCTCTCTGCCACTGGTCTTCAGCAGTCCCTCACTCATATTCCTCTGTCTCTCTGCCACTGGTCTTCAGCAGTCCCTCACTCATGCTCCTCTGTCTCTCTGCCACTGGTCTTCAGCAGTCCTTCACTCATGCTGCTCTGTCTCTCTGCCACTGGTCTTCAGCAGTCCCTCACTCATGCTCCTCTCTGTCTCTCTGCCACTGGTCTTCAGCAGTCCCTCACTCATGCTCCTCGGTCTCTCTGCCACTGGTCTTCAGCAGTCCTTCACTCATGCTGCTCTGTCTCTCTGCCACTGGTCTTCAGCAGTCCCTCACTCATGCTCCTCTGTCTCTCTACCAGTGGTCTTCAGATGTATCTCAGTAATGCTTCTTTCTCGTTCTCTCTCGTAGACAATGTTGAAGTTGTTGGTGTCTGGACAAGGCAAGTCCCGCACTGGAGTAATGATCCCGATCCCTCAGTACCCGCTGTACTCGGCGGCTCTTGCAGAGCTGGGTGCAGTGCAGGTGAACTATTATCTGGATGAGGAGAACTGTTGGGCGTTGGACCTCAAGGAGCTTCGGAGGTCACTGGAGGAGGCCCGGAAACACTGTGACCCCAAAGTACTGTGCATCATCAACCCCGGAAACCCTACAGGTAACCGTTGTGGGCTCTGGTGTGGTGTCCTTTAGCTGAGGGATTCTGGAGATTGTGTGGGGAGAGTGTCTACATGAGGAGGCGGGCTTGTAGTTACAGGAAGTTGATGACCAGCAGTTGAGACCTCACATGAAGAGAGAGAATAGCAGGAGAGAGGTTGAACCTGTATGGAGAGGGGCAGAACTAGCCATGTAATGGGTCTTCAGTTTTAAAACTTAAGGTCTAAATAAGATTATAATTAACATTAATTTACTTGATTGCTTTGAGAATGTGCTCCTTCGGAGTTTGAGTGTCCCTGTAAATTTGGGTGTCTGTAGTGTCTTTCTCTGGGTATGGCTGTCTGAAGCCTTGGTCCCTCTGAGTCTCGGTATCTGTAGAATGTGTCCCTCTGGGTTTTATGTAGTGTATCCCTCTGAGTCTGGGTGTTTGTAGAAGGTGTCCCCCTGGGTATGGGTGTCTGTATCATGTGTCCCTTTTGAGTCTAGGTGTCTTTACTGTTGGTCTCCTGAAGTTGCCCTTTTTGTTTTTTGACGTTCCCTTTGTGTGACATCATGTCTGTTTCCATCAGGCCAGGTCCAGAGCAGGAAATGCATTGAAGATGTGATTCGCTTCGCTGCTGAAGAAAATCTCTTCTTAATGGCTGATGAGGTACATTATATACTTTATACATGGCTCAGGGCTACACCCACAAATGTTACTTAACTGAAGAAAATAGTGAAAGTTGAAAAGCAATTAAAACAAACAAAAAAAATACAGACCAATTACGCACTGACCTGTAACCCACTCTGCCTAGTGGTGGGACCAGAAGGTAGACCTATTACGTGGGTCTGAGGGTTGTTATGACTGTTTTGTACAAAATTGCTGAGCTTTATAAACGTTTGATCATGGTGGGTGTGCATAGAGAAGTCCATCACCACAACCAGCATAATCACTATGAATCTTATTGTGCTTCCAGGTGTATCAAGACAACGTCTACGCCAAGGGTTGTGCCTTCCACTCCTTCAAGAAGGTCCTGTTTGAGATGGGTCCCAAGTACTCTGATGTGGTGGAGCTGGCCTCATTCCATTCTACTTCCAAAGGATATATGGGAGAGTAAGTTCCCTGCCTCGTATCTCTTTATCAGCCAGTGTTTATCGGGCCATAGTATTGTACCTCTACATCATCCTGTCCTCTGATTTGCTCGTAGGTGTGGATTCCGAGGAGGCTACATGGAGGTGGTCAATATGGACCCAGCAGTAAAACTTCAGCTAACTAAACTAGTGTCTGTCCGTCTGTGCCCCCCGGTGCCAGGCCAAGCTTTGCTGGATGTGATTATGAACCCTCCTCAGCCGGGAGATCCTTCTTACAAACAGTTCATTGCGGTAAGGATGGCCTCGAGCCTCCATTGCTAGGTTCTTCCAACCAATAATACTTTTAGGAGTGGATTGGTGGAACTTTATCTCCAGTTCATCTGACATTTTGGTTCAAGTGCAGGTTGACTCCTCCCAGGTTTACACAGGCCTGTTCTTTAGTTTGAGCTCAGGGTGGTCCGAAAGACCTGCTATTAATGGAGAAAGACACCAGACACAGGAGGCCCACCAGTATGACATGTGAGCTTGAAACACTCGCCACAGCCCAGGAGGGATTGGTACACATGGGAGGAGAACGGCCAGGGGTCTATCGGCCATTAGGAAATTGAGCGCCATTTCCAGCCCTTACAACCAAGATTTTCCAGCATGCCCAATCGATCCTTTTGACCAATTCAGCCTGAAATTGATCAAAATGATCTATCGGTAGGTCATACTGCGACATCAATATCTGCTAGAGTCCCCCTTACGGTATAGACAGTTTTGTGCAGTAATTAGTTTCTTCTCACAGTCACAGGTTACTTGAGTGCCCTCTGGCCTATCGCAGAAAATATACTTATGTTTTGCATGGAGTATCAGTACAGAGGGGTGTGGTGGCATCTAGAGGCCATCTGATTGTGAGGGGAGCTAGTGGCTATCTGTGGGTGGAACTAGCAGCTATCTGTGGGTGGAGCTAGCGGCTATCTGTGGGTGGCGCTAGAGGCTGTCTGTGGGGGGAATTAGTGGCTGTCTGTGGGTGGAGCTAGCAGCCATCTATTTGTGGGTGGAGCTGTTTTCTGGCAATGTAATTTTTTTTTTTTTTTGTATTTCTACAGGAGAAGCAGATGGTTCTGGGTAACCTGGCAGACAAGGCCCGCCTAACGGAGGAGATCCTGAACCAGGCCCCCGGCATTCGCTGTAATCCGGTCCAGGGCGCCATGTACTCCTTCCCCAGAATTGAGATTCCAGAGCGCGCCGTCAAGCTGGCAGAGGTAAGCAGGATGGACACTGCAATCAAGGCATTGTATGTCCTTGTCCTATAAACCTGTGGACAGCTGCAGCCATCTTGTGCTGTGATAGCACCATATATAGAACTTCACAGATCCGTTCAGAACCAAAACAAAGAGATTTATGTAAAATCATTCTGGTTCAGTATCGGGCTGCTCACACCTCTGTGCTTTAGGATTTATGCGGATTTACATGCCTTTTAGGCTGACTTTTTGGCTCTGTGAATTGGCAAGATTTACAGAAGGTTCGGGTTAAGGGTGGCATGATGGTAAGGGTTAGACAGAGGGAGATGAGCTACATTTTTAGGTGGAAGGGTGAAAAAATAATGCTGAAAACTTTGCCCAAAATATGGACACTAACCGAACAACTTTAGACACTTTGTTCACATGGGGACATTCTCATTGGTGAAGGAGGTTTTACCATCAATGCAGCAGAAGATGGGGTTTCCATTGTGAAGCCTTATTGGGGGTCATCTTCTGTGTGAGTGTCACTGGAGGGATTAGGGAGTTCCTGCAGAAATATATCACCGGTGTCCCCAACTCTATTGTCACTTATAGTGGCAGAAAGAAGACCGAGCATATTGACCAACCTCCTAAGGTCCTTATGATTTTGTGTGGTGAGATAGGCCTGGCTCTCTGTACTGGGGAGGGTTGTTACCTATTACTGGGGGTACATCTGGCTACCTATACTTGGGGGCACCTACCTATACTGAGGGGAACCTACCTAATACTGGATGCACATATGGCTATCTATACTTGGGTGCGGAGGAGCTATCTAATACTGGGAGCTCATTAGGCTATCTATGCTGAGGGGGGGACTTTTATACTGGGGGAGAAAAATCTGGTGGGGGGAGCCACATTTCAGAATCTCCGCCTCTTTAGCTGGAGATCCTTGTCACGCTCTGGTGCTCTCAGATACATGTAAATACACATACACACGCACACACACTGCTGTTTCTCCTCCTTGTGCCTGAGTGCAGTGTTGTCCAAGCAGAGGATTGCCACTTATGGACCAGCCAATCCGAATCCTTCCTTCATTTGGCAGTTGAAGCCTGATTGGCTGCTCAGAGCAGCTATTCCATTTTTTTCCTTCTTACTATTTTTTTTTTTTTTTTAATCACAGCAGCCGTTGGGGGTGTTTCTGTCATAATGGCTCACAGCTGTGGTGACCCAAACACCCATCCGTCCTCCAGTACACCCTTGCCCACTATATTTATTGATGTGGCCACCCTTGTCATGGGTGGAGGAAGTCATAATTGCCACATAGATGGGCTCCATACTGTGGGGATCCCTAAGGAGCAAGGGGGTATGAACACCGGGGAACCCAACAAAGTTTTACAGATGAAACTCATGGTTTATAGTTATGCCACTGGACCAGCCAAGTTAAGAAAAGTTGAGTGAGCGGACCGCTTTAGTCTAGCTAACCATATATATGACTAACAAATCATGCAACCAGTGTGTTAGTAAGATGTATCCCTCAATCTTCCTACAGGCAGAAGGCCAGGCCCCGGACATGTTCTTCTGCATGAAGCTGCTGGAGGAAACCGGAATCTGTGTTGTGCCAGGAAGTGGCTTCGGCCAGCGGGAGGGGACACACCACTTCAGGTAAGCCCCAACTAGGAATACTTACTGAGGGATTTCACGCTTCATAGATATGTTGGTCCCTAGTAGTAACCTCAGAGCAGGGGCGTAGCAATAGGGGGTGCAGAGGTTGCGACCGCATCGGGGCCCTTGGGCCAGAGGGGCCCCGAAGGGCCCTTATTAAACTACAGTATTAGCTCTGTATTGGTCCTGTGCTCATAATAACCACTTCTATAGATACTTTGAATAGTGGTAATCATTAACAAACTGTTCCCCATCCCCTTCTTGCACCTCTGACACTGTAGTTGCTATTGGCAGGTTTTGGTGCGCCGTATCAATTGTTATGTATAGAGTGCTTGGGGGGGCCCCATTGTAAAACTTGCATCAGGGCCCACAGCTCCTTATCTCTGAGGCAGTGGTGTAGCTAACACCCACTCTCTGTCTCCAGGATGACCATCCTACCACCCATTGAGAAGCTGAAGATCCTCCTGGAGAAGCTGAAGGAATTCCACCGGAAGTTTGTCCAGGAATACTCCTAAATCAGGACATGGTGCTGACCTCAACTGACTTGAAAATAAACCTTTAGATGGACCTGTAGCTGCTCTTGATAGTCTGGAACCCTGCACCTTCTGAACTGGGCATTACCAAGCTTGCTTCATGTGCCAAAATATGCCCAAAGAGGCAAACCACCTCCTGTTTTTCCAGAACACTCGATGGCAAAAACCATTTGGTTTCACCAGCCCTTCTGTGTTTCCCCCGGAGGAATGTGACGTGTCTCTGGGGTGGAACTATTGAGGTTTTTTTTTTTTTTTTTTTTTATCCAAGTCAATTCATTTTAGTCATGACAGCTAGTATTAAGCGGTAAGCTCTTTATCTTGCAGACAGCAGGACTTTTGCACGTAAATAACTGACTTGATTAGGAAATTCTACGTAATAAGCCTTAAGAAACAAATAAGAAGCTACGTGATGTAACTGCTATGTGCCTATAATTATTGTACGTTATTGTACATGTGAGATGATTGAATGGACTAATGACCACATGTCCGCCATGATATCTCCAGCATTTCTCCAGCTTCGGGTCCCTCTGTTCTCATAGGCTTTCTCGAGACTTGTGGTTAATTTATCGCCCTTTCACTCGTGCCAGACGCTCAGATGAGGCCTCCACAGACCGGAGAACCAGAGCTGTTCTCAGAATCGTGCTGCTGAAATTGTAAATATCACTGGATGAAGCTGCTATGCAAGTTGTGACTGAACCCTAAATCACTGTCTGCCATCTTTGTTGAGGGAAGAATTTTAGCATTGTCTAAGCCTCAGAAACGTGTAGCTGCCCTCTTTTTCCCGTATTGCCTTACTCCAAGGTGACCCCTCTGGTGTGGGGCAGGAGACCTGCTCGGGGAAGGAAGCAGCTTGGTCGCCCCCTGCTGTACACTTTCTAGAATGTTACCAGTAATTTTAATGAGTGGCTTAAGTGCCCCAAATTGCACAGATTATTGCATTTTAACAATTATTTTTATGCAAGTAAAGCTGGTGGGATGATAGAGATTTATTGATCTGAAAAGGGCTCTAAAAAATGTCTTAAAATCACCAATAAAGATTATAATAAAGTTAGAACTCTGTTGTGAGCATTTATTGTACTTTATATTAACTGTAATACTAAATTGTGCAAAAGTTTCTCACGATCAGGCTAGCTGGGCCCTGTTTACAGTTGTGACATGACTATGTACTCTGTAAAGTGCTGCAGAAGATGGCACTGCTGTATAAATACTAAAAAATAATAATGCTGCCCACAGCTTAGCCCCAACCACAACTCTACTTGAAAGTGTGCTTTTGACTCTGCCCCCCCATCTGCCCAAAATTTTAGGTGTCCTACTTTTTTGGGCCTTTTGCCAAATCATAAATTTAAGTTGATAACCCTGATTCTAGGAAAAGTCGAGGCTCGTTTCCCACTGTGGGCAATTTGGAGGGATTTCCTGCATGGGTATACGGATGGGGAATAACAGCCTGCTGAAATCAAGACTGTTTCTGAATTTCGGGTGCGCAAAAAAAATAGATGGTTGGCTGTGGTTTTACTCATGCATATCCATATCGCCATATCCATGCCTGGCACCCCTCAGTGGCACAAGTGGACAGGAACCCTCAATGGAGACTGGAGGCCTGGATCTCACAGCTCGAAAACAAAGCTGAGAGAACTCCAGGAGTCTCTGAACTTTGTAAAACTTTCTATATTTTTAGGAGTTTAGCTTAAAACATCTGCTAACCCCGAACATAAACCGACAATGAAAACCTAGTTAAACAAATGAAACCAAATGCTGTATGCATCAATCCTGGTCCTTGTTCTGGATGCTGGACTCGTCAACCTTCACCAATGTGAGGCAGGGCTTTGGTTGCTTAGAAGTCATGCTGGGTTCCTTTGTAGCCTCTCGTACTGTTACACACCTTGCTGTTGGAGTCGACCACCTCCTGTTAGGGTACCAACAATCCTGAATTTCCTCCTAAACTCTTTAGAAATGGGGCCATATGCAATTCATTTTTTTTCTCCTCAGTTTTCTCCTGGGCGATAATTTTCCATTTTGCTGTTTAAAATGGCTTTTCAGCACTTGACAGTACCACTACCTTTTTACCTAAAGTATTTTCTTGCTTGCTGGTGGCTCAAGAGGCATTTTATTGACAAGGTATAAAAATATCTCGAAGAGAAAAACGTAACACAAAATGTGAATTGCATATGGCCCCTTATCTTGTGACATTTTACAGCTTTAGGGGCATCAAGAACTTTTTATTTTTGAATATGTAAAAAAAAGAAACCGAGAGCCAAATCTAGTGTAGTAGGTATTGACAAATTGGGATTGTTGAAAAGAGTACAAGATTATAATCACAAAGCAGGGTTACCTCCCAGCAACCACTGTATAGGCAGGTGAGGAGATTATCCTGTCCCCACTCAGGATTAAAGGGGAACTTCAGCCTAAACAAACATACTGTCATTCAGTTACATTAGTTATGTTCATTAGAATAGATAGGTAATATAATCTTACTCGTCCTGTTTTAAAAGAACAGGCAAATGTTTGTGATTCATGGGGGCTGCCATCTTTGTCATGGGGGCTGCCATCTTTGTCATGGGGCAGCCATCTTTTTGGTTGAAAGGAGATGACAAGGAGCAGGAGACACAGTTCCAACTGTCCTGAGTCCTGATCACCCCTCCCAGCTGCACACACTAGGCTTCAAATATCAAAATGTAAGAAAGAAAAATTTGCACCAAAACAGCAGAACGAGAACAACAACATCAGAAATCCCATCATGCTTTGCACAGCATCAGGGGAAAAAAGCCTGGGCAGTTTTCTTCTGTGCAGCTAAAAATGAGGCTTGTATAAGAGAAACAAAGTTCTGATGCTGTGAAACTGTTAAACACCAAGCCTTTTCAGTGCTGCTGAGTCGATTTTTAGTCTGGAGGTTCACTTTAAGAAGTCTCTGTCTTTAGACAGGAGAAAAGGGGACCCCCCCCTCCGGTGGATAGTATTAGTGTGTAGAGAAGAACAGAGGCGCCAAAAGGATACAATCAAACGCTAAAGTTGAAAAATGCTCAGGAGGCAGTGGTGGACTTACCTCCTGCAAGCAGACACAAGAACTGTCTATTCAAGTAAAACAGATGTATTGGTATACTTTAGGGGGTTGCAACACTTTTCACAGGGTTAGACCTTTCATCAGACAATAATTATAGGAGCACACAGCAGTATTCGGTCCGGGTAACACAGAACTACTGAGGCGCCAGGTGTTAGCCGGACCAAATACTGTTGTGTGCTCCTATAATTATTGTCTGATGAAGCAGGTCTAACCCTGTGAAACGTGTTGCAACCCCCCCCCCCCCCCCCCCCCAGAGTATACCAATAAATGTATTTTACTTGAATAGGCAGTTCTTGTGTCTGCTTGCAGGAGGTAAGTCCACCACTGCCTCCGAAGCTGTTTGATTTTATCCTTTTGGCGCCTCTGTTCTTCTCTACGTACTTTATTTCTGAGGTCCACAGACACCTCATGTGTTTGAGCCAGCCAGAGGGAAGCCCACCAGAGAAGGAAAGACTTGTTGGAAGTATAGAAGTTTTCTGAAGGATTTATAAGTCACAGGTAAAGAGGAGACGGTTTGCGGACAGCATAGAAAAGCTTTATTATACAGATTAGCCTTTGTACAAGGATTAGTTACAGTACAGGTTCTACATTCAATGCATATATCACCCCGTCAGCCCCGATATTCCATAGTATGCGTGCAGAAGGGTTGGGGGTCTGGAAGGCCTCTAAGTAGATGTGACTGGCTTTCCCTTCTCCTATGAGGGGGAAATGAGAAGGTCTGAACCATACTGGCGGCTGATTCTCAGAGGACTGGATACCGATATTGCCCCCTGGTGGTGAACATGAGTTCTGCAGGCAAACTGTGGAAGTGGCTTCAACAGGGCCAGGGATAGCACCCCCTGGTGGGTGGAGTGCAATCTGCACCCAAAATATGACCATAGCTTCTTCTTCTGGAATTTCAGAAATAGAGAAATAATTAAACCAAAAGGGGACAGGCTTATTGCTGCGATTCCTGTGCCGTGTGGGATAGAACATCAACTCCAGACACCAGCTCATCCATCATATATAAAACAGGTGAAAAATCTCTTTCCAATAATCGGCACCAGATATGGCCAATAATTCTGAATTGCATGAAAATTCTATGCAGTTTGGAATTGGCCAATCCAAAGCAGGAAAGGAAGGGTATTTGATTGGCTTCCACGCTGCATATAATTTGTATTAAATTTTCATGCAAGTCAGAAGTATTTGCGTGTCATTGACAGCGTTATGCCAAGCAGCAGGCACTATAGTATCCCCCTCTATAATACAATCCAGTGTGTAATAATACATTCTAAAGCTTAGACTAGTTCACTTATATTCTCTGACCCCCAAATGACCTTCCAGCCAATGCCAGTGTTGCCAGAGGACCAGTCTAGCCCATATCCAATTGTTATGTCATGTTAATCCTCACTCTTCATGAAGCTGGAGGGAGGCACATGCTTCTAAGCTATTGCATAACAATCGGTTTTGTACAAGCGAAATAAGGCGAGATTATTACCCCGCACGCAGGCCTCAGGTAAAGGGGCGGGGTGTAATATCACAATACAGACCGCTAGAGGCCCGATAACAAAAATATATACACATCATAAACGTGGAGCAATCAAACATTCATCGTATAAACCTATTATGTGACGCAGCCTTGATTAGATGAGGGTGTGTGGCCTAAATGACTGTGTCACAACAAGGGGGTGGGACAATAACTGTGCATTTGTGGTTGTTCTTATTTTCTATTACAAAACATACGTAAATCAGAAGGGAGAGTTCTGTCCCATCTACAGTCGCTGTGACACGGGTACAGAGATCTGACGCGTAGTCTGATCCGTCATCTGTGGGCGGTATGACTTCTTATTGTGTAAAAGGGGCTGACAGCAAGCGGAGTGTGAAACGAGCAAAAGTCCATGCTAATATTTTTTTCTGTCATTGTACAAGAAAATCTGATTGACCCGTACAGCCAATGTCTTCTAATAAACATGGCTTCCATCGGGTAATCTGATTGGTTGCTAGAGCGTTCGCTACAGTTTCAGAGATGATGTAGCGTCGCTGTCTGCGATGGGCGGTCCCTCAATTCCCTGAGTCTTATAATGGTGAAAATAAGGTTGGCACCGATGATCCCCGATTTACCAAATCTGATTGGTGGATGGGGATCTATGAGCTTCTGATTTAGGAAAAAAATGGGACTAGATTTACTTAAAGAATTACTCCACCCAAATCTGCTATTTGTGTGTTTGGCAGATGCTGCGCAGCTCAGCTGATGATGTCCCGTCTCCTGAGGACATCCAGTGTTGTGGTCTCAGGTCTGGCCACCAATTATTTTATATTCTGGACTTTGAACCAAGTATGGAGGCCACCACAAGGTGGGGCAGAACTCCAGATTGGGTAAGAAGACAACCAGGGATAATAATACACCTGATAAATTCCAGAGGGATAGAAACAGAGGGTCAAACATACCCCACTTCTAACTGAAATATCACTTTGGGTGTCCTGACCTCCAGACTTGCCTCCAGCAGCGATGATGGCTGTAAGCACGCGCTCATTTCTGGACAGACTCGTCACCGTGCACATGATGCTGTATTCTAGTTTATGGCTGTGCCAATTCCGTATTAATGCCCTTAGCCTCGTACATTAATGCCCAGGTTGCCCATCAACTCTGCCGACACCCTCAGTTTTTCTCACCGGTTACCGCATAGAGGATCCACAGAATTACCCACCCACTAACAAAGAGCTTCACTTTACAATCTAACGTTATCAGCACGTAGCACCATTATACAACACTTCAGTCAATAAACCCAGCAGCCCTTCCCCCTCCTGCTGTGGATAAAACTCCACAGCCCGACATGCAAACAATTCAATTCACAGGAAGCAACAAGACGCCAACTGTACAACACACGCCATATACAAGGCCGTCCCCGACGTTCACCTGACCCCATCCATCCGGGTGGCTCCAGTCTGCTCCAGCAGTACATCTACTGACCTATGTCAAGAGTTGGGATGTGAAAGGCTAAGGTGAGTATTTTACCATATTCATTTGTTGGTGAGTTTCTTTGGGTGGGGCAGGAAATTGAGGCCTCCTCACCATCTGTAGAGATGCAATGCTGATATTGGGATAGCACCTGGTGCATGGGGATCTCTATAAGGACAGACTATTCCCTGAAATAATCATGGATGGTAGTTTTGAGAGTCTATGTGCAGTTATAGCTTAAAACTATATATTGCATTATTTTATAGAAGACAACTAGAATAGTTGCATCAAAATGTAACATTTTGATGCTGTAGAGTGCAGGTTCTTATGGCTTCTTCCCCAGCCACGCTTGTAGTGACCAGTGACCTGGAGGTGGACATGGTCATGGAAGCTGTCCACAGCTGGACTATGAACTGGTCATCCTCAGCCACGCTTGTGGTGACCAGTGACCTGGAGGTGGACATGGTCATGGAAGCTGTCCACAGCTGGACTATGAACTGGTCATCCTCTGAACTCAGAGCTGTGTGTAACGTCACACACAATCATCTCCCTCCCACCATCCAGAAAACAACGCTTGATGGAGCTGTGGGGTTTCTCGCTAGCGTTCAGAAAGTCAGTTTCCTGGAGAAACGGTTGCCTCCATGGACTACCGAAGACGTCCTCAGAACCCCTCACAAGTTCTTCCCTCGTAATTTCTAAATCTATGAGAAGGTGGTGATTCTTGGACGCCCTTCATCTGAAGTAGTAATATGGATCCACCTCAACCGAAACTGACAACAAATAGAATCCTGATAGTCTTCCTTGGCTTTGTTTCTCTTTAGTTTTTTTCTGTTGGTCTTTTTTCCTTGTCCTTCTTTACTATTAACAACTTCAATGTCAGATTTAAGGACATGATTGGGCACAAATAATTTGCCAATACTGATCCCTACTCCATATCCGACTCTGATGTTCATGTATTGTCTTGATTATATTAGCTCCTGTTTTGTCAGCTACGGTGGGAGTACGACTGGTGCCCAGACAATGGTCACCCGGATGGAAGAGGTCCCCCCCTCACTCAGCTCCACAATGACCCCCAAAGCCTCATCCATGGATCTGCTCTAAAGAAACATGTTCTTGTGGCCAGTCAGCTTCCAGCTGCCATTTTTACTGTCTCCAGGAATGTGCCATGGCCACCAGGAACATTCCTTCTTAAGAACAGCTGTCATGGATGGGCCTGTTCTCGTTACCAATAGGAAAACCAGGAAGGAGAACCCCCGTGTTTACGGCCCCCCAAGGGTTACTGCTTCAGAGCCGAATCCCCCATTGGTTCTCCAACTTATAAAATGCCAACCCATATTTCTCACGTCCTTCATATCTGACCCTCCTCAGGTCGGCTCTACAGAGCTGTCTGAATGAATGTAATATTTGCCTAAAATGATTCTGGGTTATGGGAAATGGTATTGTAAGGGATGATGGGTGGTCTTTTCACACTCCCCCCAAAAACTTTTAAAAGTGTATTTTTTTTAGAAACTCTTGAGTGGTTTTGTGTAAGAAGTGGAGGGAGATGGCTGGAGGTGTGTTTGAGCCACATACCTTCATTCTATACATGGTCAATAAAACGCTAAGGACTTGCCTGCAAATTTTATGTAGCTAGGAGCTGGGCCACCAATCGAAAGGAAGTAAATATGGCCGGCCCAATTCCTAAACACATAAAATATACATGTAAGACGGAATCTCCTCTCATTTACGGTCTTTTATGGATACAATAATAATACTATCAAGTTCAATTTCACCAAAATAATCCATTGTAATGCTATCTGCAAGGATTGTAATGTGAGGGTACCATATAATCTGTCAGATCTCCCATCCCACTGAACAATGATAGAAGTGGGGAAATTATGAGCTGCCATCTGATGTCACGCATTACATCACACTCCAGGGATGACGAGAGTGATGTCACTCATTATATGATGTGAAGAAGGTCAGCCACCTGTGCTGATGAGACCCCTTCTCTTCCTCTCAAAATCTCACCCCTATGATGACTATATCGCTACTCTTCCCCCTCAAAGTCCAGCCCCCTGTGCTGATGAGGTCCCTCCTCTTCCCCCTCTGAGTCCAGCCCCCTGTGCTGATGAGGTCCCTCCTCTTCCCCCTCTGAGTCCAGCCCCCTGTGCTGATGAGGTCCCTCCTCTTCCTCTCAAAATCTCACCCCCTATGATGACTATATCGCTCCTCTTCCCCCTCAAAGTCCAGCCCCCTGTGCTGATGAGGTCCCTCCTCTTCCCCCTCTGAGTCCAGCCCCCTGTGCTGGTGAGGTCCCTCCTCTTCCCCCTCAGAGTCCAGCCCCCTGTGCTGGTGAGGTCCCTCCTCTTCCCCCTCAGAGTCCATCCCCCTGTACTGATGAGGTCCCTCCTCTTCCCCCTCAATGTCCAGCCCCCTGTGCTGATGCAATGTCATGTGGCCACTTGTTACAAGTTCCAGTACTATGGGTCACTTGTAAGTTGCAAAATTGGCAAGAAACCCTTACAATTCATTGATCATCTGTAGTGGCCAGTGGCGCAGTACACTTCGGGGGTTTCTGCTTGTCAAGCTAACGTCTCCTCCCTACGAGAGACTGACAGCTCTGAGGAGTTCCTAATATGCATGTGCTGCTGTCAGTCTCCGGTCGGGAGGTGCGGTGTTAGTTGGATGGCAAGTAACTGCCCCTCCTCGCTACATGGACACATCGCTGTAGTGGTCACATGGCCTCTCGTCATAGGAGGGGGAGGGGTTCTGCCAGGCCACATGACTGTTCCCTTGCAGGTTCTATTCCCGCTTTATAATCTTCACCTCTCATATGTACCCTCATCTTTCAATTATCACTTGCTTTGTCCAGTCTCCCATCTTTCCTGCTTCCAGCACACCCCATTGTCCAGAGGCACGGGCCACTGACTGAAAGTGTAACCATCATTTATATACTATAAATTATATTCTATAACGCCATCAGTCATTCTGTGTGTTACAGTCACTCCGCCTTTATTAAACACGAGAGGGATGCCCATTTATTATTTAATGCTGCTAAAAGTGATCTCTCCATTTCCACGGGGAGGAAGCCATGAATTTCTGAACACCTCTGCAGTCCAGGCTGCCTAGAAGTTCCATCCTATGGCATAAGTCATTGGCTGCATAGAGCAGGAGCTCATGTTACACATTTTGTAGTAATCCGGTGATTGGCAGGCAGCTTTGGCACTCCCTCTTAGGAACACTGTGTGTTAGCTGTGTCTTGTGTAATCAGTATAAGCCAGATGTGATAAAGGTTTGGTAACCATCACAATATACACAGCTGAAAGAAAAGCCTTGGAATTACAAAGTGCATTTAACTGGCCCAGTTCCATGCTGCATACAATTTGCATGCAAGTCTGGAAATTAGCAGCTCCTTGACTATCCCTACTGCACAGACCTAGAAGTGCTATTCAGCATCCCAGGAAAAAATTTCTATAGAGTTACTGGGATATCCACAACCTACAGATGGCAGACAAGCCAAATTTGTGTTTGGCAAGCCTGGCCCGATCCTGTGCAGACACTCCCAATTACCGCTTCCTCTAACCAGCTGACTCATCACCTCTTTGAAAATCTCTATCCTAGGCAGAGGTAAAAGTTCATGATTACATTTAGTAAAATATGTATTGTAAAATATGCAATAAGTATTGTTGTCCTGAAGGGAGTCCGTTTTGCTCATGTCCATGAAAATGGAGTAACACACTAAAACCCGATGGACGGTTACACTTTAAGCCCACCCAGAGAAATGGGGTGACCTGGTGACATCACTTCCTGCTTTGCATTCACATGACCACCTACAATATCTTCTATGTTCTTGTCTTGCACATACTTATCCCATCTTACTTAGATTATTGCTTCAGCCATTCTCCATAAACGCTGTGTTCTAGTTATTCCCAACACACAGCCCAGGGGGCGCCACTATCTGAGGCTGGTACAGGTCAACCGCGTTCTCAAAGTCATCAATCACTCACAAGTGGAGTCCAGGACTTGTCTGACCGGTAGAAACAATACCACCTGCGTATGACGTTCTGCCTGCTTTCTATTCTTATCTCCGGTGGGGGGGGGGGCGCACTGACAGAAGGGGGTTATTTATTGGGTCATTCAGACCTATTAGTGGATAAGAGAAGTGATAGCAGAGATATTACGACTTTACACAAGTTGGAGAAGGTATCTGCTACATAATCATGGGGACATCTACACATTAACAAGTCTACACCTTTTCCTGGAGCGTATGAGTGATTTAAGGCAGATTATTGGGGTTCCTGGGTGTTCAGTTACTTTGGAGGACATCCCAATGCTGTAAAGTGCCCACACATTACAAACCACCAATCCATATTCCAATAAATAAAAGAAAAGGAGGAATACATTGAGATCTGTGTGACCGAAATGACATTGCTTTTGTTCCATGGGTAGAAGCGGATAACACATTTCAGAACATTCTAGAGCAGTGTTCCCCAACCCAGTCCTCAAGGCCCACCAACAGTGCATGTTTTGTGGAAATCCACAGAGGTGGTTAATCAGCTCTGCTGAGACACTAATTACCTCACCTGTGACTGTGTGTGGTTTCCTGCAAAGCATGTGCTGTTGGTGGACCTTGAGGACAGGACTGGGGAACTCTGCTCTAGAGAATCAAAGCTGAGCTATGAACAAAACACAGGGGTCTCCCAACTTTCTGGAGCTACAGATATGAAATTGTGTATCAAGCAAAGGAGTTTCTTTCCTTCCATGAGAAGAGAGTCTGCAATCAGCCCCAGGGGCTCTCATGGCTGCCTTGACCATTTAAGGCTGAGATATGTGCTCCTTATGGGCTCTTATAGCTGCCTAAACATACAAGGCTAAGGTATGGGCTCCTCTATAGATCAGGTGGCCTCCTGGGTTTGTAGAGTGCAGAGAGCGAGATATGAGAACGTCTTTAAATGTGGTTTGGAATGGCTTCTGAGATGTTCAGTGGGTGAGATATGAGATTCTCCATGAAATGGGGGTCCCCTTCCTTCTTGCAGCGTGGAGGAATGAGATAGGAGCTTCTCATGAGTTCTCTTGGCTTCCTAAAGCATTTAGAGATAAGATACGAGCTGTTTTATATGGTGGTATGGCTTCCAAGAGCCAAAGAGTAAAATGTGAGCTCATCAATGAAACAATTGGTGCATCTGGATTCCTAGACCTTGTAATGTTAAGCTATGAGCTTCTCTATAGAGCAAGGGATCTCCTCTGTCACAAGAGTTCCAAGAGGTGAGATATGAACTCTTACAATCTCATAATACAATCCTCAATAATTGCAAGCGTCTATGATTAACCCTTGTATCAAAATGACCCAGACCCTGGCACAGAACTAGCAATGCGGGATGTTTGTGGACTCCTGGTGGAGAATTGGCCGGGGGTTGATTATGGAGCTCAGTGATGCCACCACACTCACACTCATTCAGTGTGCCACACACTCAGCTGTGGCTTCCAGGTTTCTACTCATAATCCTCAGTGGAGAGAAGCAACAAGTCTGACTCTCTGAAGCCCCCATGTTTCAGAGTGTTACAGCTCCCTCGTGGCCAGCCATGTCCCGGCAAGCAGACGTCAGCCACGTTGTCCGCCGTGTGTTAGGCCAGCCCAGAGATTCCTACTCGGCACATCTGGTACATGATGAGATTCCCGGGGGACAGAGGACACATGAGGTCATGTCGGAGGGGTGTCCGTTTTATCTGGAAAAAAAAAATCACCGAAGTTAGGAAGAGAGACTTACAGAAGATGGAGCTTAAAGGATACCAGAAGTGACATGTGACATGATGAGATAGACGTGTATGTACAGGACCTAGCACACAACTAACTATGCTGTGCTCCTTTTTTTCTTTCTCTGACTGAAAGAGTTAAATATCAGGTATGTAAGTGGCTGACTCAGACAGGAAGTGACTACAGTGTGACCCTCACTTATAAGAAATTCCCCTTTTTAGCTCTTTCTTGCTCTCAGAAGCCATTTTCTGCTAGGAAAGTGTTTTATAGTTGGAATTTCTTATCAGTGAGGGTCACACTGTAGCCACTTCCTGTCTGAGTCAGGACTGAGTCAGCCACTTACATACCTGATATTTAACTCTTTCTGGCAGAGAAAGTAAAAAAGGAACACCACATAGTTATTTGTGTGCTAGGCACTGTACATACCCATGTCTGTCTCATCATGTCACATGTCACCTCGGGTATCCTTTAATGTAGGTTGGTCTATTCTATTTATGGAGCCACTCTGTGGGGAAAGGGCCCAGTTCAGAAGTAAGGCTACCGTAAGATGT
This sequence comes from Hyperolius riggenbachi, assembly GCF_040937935.1. Lineage (NCBI taxonomy): Eukaryota > Metazoa > Chordata > Amphibia > Anura > Hyperoliidae > Hyperolius > Hyperolius riggenbachi. Next base: position 445,247,927 of record NC_090650.1, on the reverse strand, counting down.
GATTGGGCAGATTAGAGGACATGGCTGGGAGAACCATGGCTGAGGTAAGGAAGGTATGCACATTGCAGGGCATGGTCTGGAGAATGCACATTGCAGGGTATGGTCTGAAGAATGCACATTCATGACAAGGTCAATGAACCACGCGCTAATATAGATTTCACTGTCACTATAATCACGGGACTGAAGGTTCGCACCTTTATTCCTGCAGCTCCAATACATATTTGTGGAGGAGTATAAGGCAGAAAGTGTATAGTGAGTCATGTGACCACAAGTCTGCCTGGAAAGGTTTGGAAAAGGCAATGGACAAAGGCAGGGCCGGGCCGAGGCATAGGCTGGAGAGGCTCCAGCCTCAGGGCGCAGTGTAGGAGGGGGCGCACAATTCATTCAGCTGTAATTCCTAATTGTGTATGAAGCAGAAAGAAATAAGAAAAGGGGATACATGGCAGTGACTGCAAGTCAGATAACTAGATATTAAGGTGTTGGGGAGGTTGTGGGCCCTGCGGCGCCTCTTAGTCTAATAGCAATCAGTGTGTGACGGCTGGGGTGGAAGGGATGGAGGGGCGCACTTTGGTGTCTCAGCCTTGGGTGCTGGAGGACCTTGTCCCTGCTCTGGACAAAGGGCATGAGGTACACAAGGCATGAGTTAGAAACATGAGACACGAGGCCTGAGGCACAGGGCATGAGATACAGGGCATGAAGCACGAGGCATGAGACATGGGGCATGAGGCCTGAGGCACAGTGTATGAGACATGGGGCACGAGGCCCAGTGCATGAGGCATGAGACATGGGGCACGAACCCTGAGGCACAGGGCATGAGACACGAGACATGGGGCATGAGGCCTGAGGCCCATTGCATGAGACATGGGGCACGATGCCTGAGGCACAGGGCATGAGACACGGGGCATGAAGCACGAGGCATGAGACATGGGGCATGAGGCCTGAGGCACAGGGCATGAGACACGGGGCATGAAGCATGAGACATGAGTCATGGGCCATGAGGCCTGAGGTACAGGGCATAAAGCACGAGGCATAAGATATGGGGCATGAGGCCTGAGGCACAAAGCATGAAGCACGAGGCATGAGATATGGGGCCTGAGGCACAGTGTATGAGACACGAGGCCTGAGGTACAGAGCATGAAGCACGAGGCATGAGACATGGGGCACGAGGCCTGAGGCACAGAGCATGAAGCATGGGGCACGAGGCCTGAGACACAGAGCATGAAGCATGGGGCACCACGAGGCCTGAGGCACAGATCATGAAGCATGGGGCAGGAGGCCTGAGGCACAGAGCATGAAGCACGAGGCACAATGCA